>NC_057796.1:474133545-474257340 GCF_018294505.1 Triticum aestivum
AAAGGGGGGCGGATGGGCCCGCCCCAGACGCACCACTTCCGTCCCCCAGCCTCCGCGGCAGCCGCTCCACCTCCACCTTGATCTGGTACCCTTCTTGGTTAAACCACACCTCGACCGTGCCGTTAAGTTTAGCCGGCGACTTGCAAGCCAGTTTCATCCTCACAGGCCCCAACTTTATGAGGGAAAGCTCGTCGACCACGATCGGACGTCCCAGCATCTTAAAAGCCTCCTTGATTCGCTCAATCTTGCGGTGTTTCTCAGGGATCCCGTAGAGCCGCACCCAAGCTTCTGGCATCACCATCGGGGGGATCACCTCTTGCTCCACATCACGCACCCTAGCAATGATATCGTTGATAGAAAGGAAGAGCTTGCCACTAGACCGGGCCATATGCAGGAGATCCGCTGAAGGGAACACCACCATGAAATCGTCCTCTCCTACTTGGGTGACTTGCCAGTCCCAGTCCCCCGTGACCATGTGGTTGAGCTCCTGAATAAGAATCCGCAGGCTCAGACGTCCTGGCTCAGCCGAGAGGATGGCGGCGTTGCCAACAGAGAGCTGCCGTGGACCCTCGGATTCCTCCTCCTCTTCGAACTGCAGACAGAAGAAGCCTTCCCCAGAAATTGCGCTACCCATGATCTGCAAACAAGGCTGCCGACCCCTCGTCGGGCAGTGCGCAGACGCGTGTCCCTCCTCCTTGCACAGCACACACAAGGGCTTGAACTTACACTGCGACTGGAAATGGCCAAGTCTCCCGCACTTGAAGCATTCCACCTCCGGGGCCTTCGGCACATCCTCCACTGGAATGGGTTCGTCCGCCGTACCCTTCGATCCAGGGAGGAGCGGCACCGTCAGGGGGGCGGAAGCTGCCCTGGGCCTCTTGGCGAGTGGATCCCCGTGGCCACCACCACAGTTAGGGTGATCCATTGGCTTCCGCTCCAACTCCCGCCGCCGCGCCTGCTCCTTCTTCTTCTTCTTTCTCTCCTGCTGCTGGATCCACCAGGGGGGAGGAGGACCCCAATCCCCCTCGCGCCCCACTTGCTCTTGGTAGCGGTCGGATCTACCACTTTGCCTCGCGCGCATCTCCTTCGACGCCTTCTCCCGCAGGTCTCTCTCCCGCCGCCGCTCCCCATCCTGGACCTCCATCGGCCTCTTCTCCATGCGCCGATCGCTCATCACCGCCGCTGCAAACGAAATGGGAAGCGAAGGAGGGGGGTGGGGCGAATGGATCTGGCGAGGTGAGCAAGGCGCCGCACCTCGTTTCTGGTTGCGGGAAACCCTAGCGAGGGGGTGAGGCAGCCGCGCCGCAGCCATAAATATGAGCCGTGGCTGGGCCTAGACCTAGGAAACGCTGGCGCGGGCCTATCCGGGCCAGTCGGCCCAGTAGTAACCAGGCCACCGCCCGCAGGCTGATGTGTGGGCCCCACTAGGCAAGACACACCCTCGCCACCCGTCCCAGGCACGGGGGCCGGCCCACGGCCCACTAGCCCGACCTCGGCCCCAGGCCCAGCAGCGCCAACCCTAGCTGGAACGCGTCGGAATAAGCCAAGTTCCATGGTGGCGACCGATGTCAGCGCGTCCAGATCGAGTCCGTGGCGGGTGTGTGCGTCTGTGCTGCATCGGGTCAGTCAGTTTGCATGTTGGTGCATGCGTGGGCACTCAGCTGCCGAGGGCTACATAGCCGGGCCATATTCAGTTCGTTAGCTGCTTGGTGCGTGAAGTTTGTTAGCTAGCTTTACGCATGGAGAGTTGTGAGTGGGCTCGGTCATTAGTGGATAAGCACCACAATGTAGTAGTGGCCGGAGTTCAGGCTAGTCAGTGCGTGCGTGGAGTTGTGGCTGGGTGTGTGTGCGGGTATAAAAAGCCCCACTGTGTACTGATGTAGTGCGCCGGTCTGTTGCCGCGCCACGGTGACGGTATGTGCCGAGCCGAGGAGGAGGGGGCTAAGGAAGATGTAGTCTTCGTCGGGATCGTGGTATGCGCCCGGTCGATGTGAGAGTTCTTTCAGGGTTGTGCTGCGTGTGTGCGTGTGCACCTTCATGTATGTGTGTTTGAGTAGTTGAGTTGAATAGAAGCCAACATATAGGCCGTTCGGCGGCCAGGGCGTTCGGCGCCGGAAAATTCTGTTCATCTTCTTCTACCTTCGTCCGGCGTTCGTCGCCGGAGGGCGGTTCGGCATATGTCGCCGGTGGGTTTGTCCCAACAGAACGCCCCCCTCTTTACATTCCTGGCCAGAACACAATTTTCAAATCTATATTTTCTCTTCGTGTACACACTCCCACCTTCCTCCCCATATCAGCAGGAAAAACAAATCATCCCAGGGGGTCCCTGCCAAGCATCCCCCCTTCTGCACTCCAGAAACCAGGTTTGCTTTCATCTACCTTCCTTGAATATATGCTGCTCATCCCGTTTCTGCTTGCCCATCTTGTTAATCTTGTTGATAACTAGGGTAAGATCGAAAAGGAGGTATGGGAAAAACATCGTCCATTCCTGCTGACAAAACCAGAGAGAGAAAAATGCAGTTACCTGATGAAATAGCAGAAGATTCGATTGATAGCGAGAGGACAGTAAGCAATGATTTTGTGGGGATCGCATACTGTGGCAGCCAAGCCGAAGATGACGACCTGGAAGCAGATTTTGCTATGGAATTAGCTGCTATCGGACGGAAGCAAGCAAGATCTGATGGGCATGGTTATACCGATGGCCATGAGATTGATTCTCTCTCCCATGCTGGGAGGGTTGTTGTCAGCCCAGAATCTTTACCAGTAGCACAACCCGGAGACTATGTAGATATACCTCTCCCTAAGTGGCTAAAGGATATAGATTCAGGAGCAGGAATGTCGACAGCTGTTAAACAATTTCGAAAAGATGAGAAGCAGTATGACAAGGTTAGTGTACCCATGTTCTTCTGTGCTCTTTCCACTAACAATTTTTGTTGTGTGCTAATCCCTAATCACCTCATAGCATATGGAATGTTTACATCATGAGCACTCAGACCAAATGATAAATTATTAAGATTCACAAAGATGTGTCTTAATTGAGTTATCTTATAAATTTTTGATCTTTTGCGTCCAAATAACATTCTGCATATCTGAAACAAGACATGGGGCACATTGATATCATGTTATTATAGAATTCTCTTGTGTACTGAATGGTTAAAATAATTAAAACCCACACAACCCTAGATCAGTAGATCGGATGACGGCGGCATTATTGTGTCGTTTCCCTCTTGTGGCGTCATTCTTGGAGGTGTACACGGGCTCGAGGGACCAGTGGATGGAATAATTGGTGGAGCGGTGATTCATCCTGCACATTAATGGTGGCGTTTCTCGGCGGCGTGGCGCAGTGGAGACTCGGCGCCCAATGTGTGGCGAGGGACTCGCGCAGGAGGATGACGTTATCAGGCGTCGTGGTGGCGTCGATGGCAAAGAGGCCAGGCAAGGTGGTGCAGTAGTACAACACTGAAGATGGATTGGTGGTAGGTGGCTACGGCGGCCTCATACCCGGCAGGCGTCCTGGTTGAGGAGTGCGCCGGACTGGTAGGTGCCCCATACCCGGCAGGCGTCCTGGTTGGGACCTCAGGTCTTAGATGTTTAGGTTTGGCTGCGATGTCTGTTTTGGTATTAGGCCCAGACTATCAGCACCCCTTCATCAATTGGATAGGAGTAGCGAAAGTTGTTGCTTAGACGGTGGCTTTAGTCTCTTGTTGTATGACTTTGTAAGGTCTTGTGAGAATAATTAATAAAGTGGCCGTATGCATCGCCCAGATGCAGAGACCGGGGGTCCTCCTCCTTTTCTAAAAAAAAAATTTAAAACCCACACGACTAATCATGTGACGTTTGACAATCTGATGCCATAATTTCAAAAAAGTGGTTATACCACTTTTCAAGAAAAAAAGTGGGTATACCATGAATTTATTTTACACTCTATTTCCAGATAGAGTGTAATTTATATTCGAGAAAATGCTAATAATACAACCCAACACTAGACAACCCATGAGTTGCAAAGTAAGAAGGCGGGCCCATTACCCGCAATGCACGCATCTAGCATCGTGCAAATTTACTAAAAAAACCTGACAGATAAAGTTTGAAAGAAAACATCCAGACCAGACCTTCATATTAGTCCAGCGTTCAAAAGTATCAGAGTGTAAGGTAGTAGTATGGAACAAGTCTTACTTATTCCGCAGCTTCCGCAGTTTCCCGATCGCCGGCAAGAGTGTGTTGTTAAGGTCCATGTTTTGCAGTTGTCTACGAGCAAGCATATGCAGGGACAGAAACCATGTGAAGCCAGTGGACTTGAGCAATCGCATGTCTCTACCACATCAAATGATGATCCTCATAGTGGTGATTAGGATTTTTGGTGGATTTTTTCAAACCTGTCATTAAGCACGAGCTTTCATTGTCTTGTAAGTTTGTTTATACTAGTTTATGGAACAGATCATACTACCATAGTGTTATTGTGTTTGTAATCTTTTTTTTCCTTTAATATTTTTCAGAAGCATATACAACGCTGAAGTACCTTTTAGGGTATTGAAATCATAGAAGGCACTGATTATATGGGTGAAATATTGGGCTTTGCTTGAGGTAGTACTAAACACTCTAGTAATTTGTTGGTTCTGTTATTAGTAAATATTCTATTATTGCAAAAATATATTTTACTCTCCATTATTAGTGTTGATTTTAAGGTCTAGTTGAATTTCCTGGAATGTCTATTGATCTTTGTTACAAGATTTTGGTTCTTTTGCTCATGGATCTTGGGTACGACACAAAGCCAATGGACGAGGAAGAACACTTCGACATCCCAAAGACTTGGATGTATTTTTCAATTCATGTAAGGGTGTTTTAGTAAGATATGTGCTACTTAATATCTGGTCTTTCGCATTTTTGCAAAAATAGATAAAACTCGGATGACTTTTTTGTGTTGTGGTACTCGGATGACTCTAAGTTGTATGTTTTATGGATAGAGTGTCTAAGGTTGATAAACATTTTTTTCTTTATAAAAAAGTGGGTACACTACTTTCTATGAAAAAAAGGCAGGCCCATTACCCGCAACGCACACAAGTAGCATCGTGCGAATTATATAAAAAACTGACAGAGGGAGTCTGGAAGAAAACATCCAGACCAGACCTTCAAATTAATTGTGTGTCAGAATGATCAGAGCGTAAGGTGGTACTATGGAACAAGTCTTAAGATTTCGCAGCTTCCGCAGTTTCACGATCGCCGGTGAGAGTGTGCCGTAAAGGTCCATGTTTTCCAGTTGTCTATGAGCAAGCAGATGCATGGAGAGAAACCATGTGACCCCAGTGGACTTGAGCAATCTCATGTGTCTACCACATCACATGATGAGCCTCATAATGGTGATTAAGATTTTTGGATGGATTTTTTCAAACATGCCATTAAGCACGTGCTTGCATTATTGTCTTGTAAGTTCATACATACTAGTTTATGGAACAAATCATACTACCATATTATTATTCTTATTGTAATCTGTTTTTCCTTTAATATTGTCCTCTAATGACGTGCCATGTGGTAATAGATATCCATAGTACTATGTTAGAACTGTTTCCTATAGTAATAATTTGTCAGGATTTTAGGAAGCATGTCTTAGCAACTTGTAGACAAAGTTTTGATCTAATTAAGTGTCATGTGGTAATAGTTTGCCATAGTACTATGTTAGGATTGTTTGCTATAGTAGTATGTTTGACATTTTGTAGCAACTTGTGCTAAAAGTTTTCATCTAGTCTAGTTATACGTGTTACGAGCTTTCCATTATATATTTTTTGGGATAGTTTGTTATAGTAGTAAGTTAGTATAGTTTGCTATAATAGAATTCATTCCACACCATGTGTATGCATGTCACTTTAAATTGGCTATTAAGTGAGCAATTCATGCATGTATGACATATGATGTTTAATCTTCATTTGACCATTCATTCATATTGTTTTGATCCTTCCCTTATGTTGAGAGTATGGGCAACAACTGTGCAAGGCAGCTTATTGGATTCTGAATGACAACTACCTTTGTTCTTTTCGTTTTGAGTTGTGACAATTTTTCGTGTACTTCCCATTTTCAGTTTTCTCTTTGATATATGATTTGCACATCCTAGTATGAACAATGGTGGGTAGGATTATCATGAAATATGAAGTTTGATGTTTTGACCAATAAGGTAGTTGTTGTGTTTTCCCTACTTTTTCCCTTAGTTTTCAGGGTTTCAGTCATCATAAGGTTTTGGTTCTATTGATTCGCACGATTGCCCACATAAAATTTTGTGCTATATTGGTGGTCTTCATCGTGTGCACGGTGAGCACACAATTCTCGCCGCACAATCGTGTGGGTTGGAACAAATCATACTACCATAGTGTTATTGTGTTTGTAATCTATTTTTTCTTTCATATTTTTCAGAAGCATAAATGACAACTAAAGTAGCTTTAGGGTATTGAGATCATAGAAGTCATGATTATAAGGGTGAAGAATGTTGGGCTTTGCTTGAGGTACTACTAAACACTCTAGTGATTTGTAGGTTCTGTTATTAGTAAATATTCTATTATTGCAATATATATTTTACTCTCCATTATTAGTGTTTATTTTAAGGTCTAGTTGATTTTCCTAGAATGTCTATTGATCTTTGTTGCGAAATTTTGGTTCTTTTGCTTATGGATCTTGTTTTCGGCACGCTGACGATGGATGAGGAAGAAGACTTCGGCACCCCAAAGACTTGGATGTATTTTTAAATTCATGTAAGGGTGTTTTAGTAAGATATGTGCTACTTAATATATGGTCTTTGGCATTTTTGCAAAAAATAGATATAACTTGGATGACTTTTTTGTGTTGTGGAACTCCGATGACTGTAAGTTGTATATCTTATGGATAGTGTGACTAAAGTGGATATACCACTTTTCTTTAGAAAAAAAATGTGTATACCACTTTCTAAGAAAAAAAGTGGGTATACCACGAGTGTATTTTACACTATTTTTTTATTTTGAGATAGAGTGTAATTTATACACTAGGAAAACGCTACTAGTACAACCCAACACTATACAACCCATGAGTTGCAAAGGAGGAAGGCAAGCCCATTACCCACAACACACACATGTAGCATCGTGCGAATACTCTAAAAATCCGACAGAGGGATTTGGAAGAAAACATCCAGACCAGACCTTCATATTAATCATGTGCCCGAACAGGTCGAAGCATAAGGTAGTAGTATGGAACAAGTCTTACAGATTTCGCAGCTTCCGAGCTTTCCCGATCGCCAGCGAGCGTGTGTTGTCAAGGGCCATGCTTTGCAGTAGTCTACGAGCAAGCAGATGCAGGCAGAGAAACCATGTGAAGCCAGTGGACTTGAGCAATCGCATTTCTTAACTACACCACATGATGAGCCTCATAGTGGTTATTAAGATTTTTGGATGGATTTTTTCAAACCTATCATTAAGCACGTGCTTGCATTTTCTTGTAAGTTCGTACAAACTAGTTTATGGAACAAACCATAATACCATAGTGTTATTTTCTTTGTAATCTATTTTTCTTTTAATATTTTCAGAAGCATATATGATAACTAAAGTAGCTTTTAGGGTATTGAGATCATGGAAGGCACTGGGTGAAGAATGTTGGGATTTGCTTGAGGTAGTACTAAACACTCTAGTAATTTGTTGGTTGTATTATTAGTAAATATTACATTATTGCAAAATATATTTTACTCTCCATTATTAGTGTTGATTTTAAAGTCTAGCTGTATTACTTGGAATGTCTATTGAACTTTGCTGGGAGATTTTGGTTCTTTTGCTCATGGATCTTGGTTACGGCATGTCGCCAATGGATCTTGGTTACTTGGAATGTCTATTGAACTTCGACTCCCCAAGACTTGGAAGCATTTTTTAATTCATGTAAGGGAGTTTTAGTAGGATATGTTCTACTTAATATATGATCATTCGCATTTTCGCAAAAATATATAAAACTTGGATGACTTTCTGTGTTGTGTAATTCCAATGACTGTATGTCGTCTGTTTTATGGATAGTGACTAAAGTAGATATACCACTTTTTGTTTTTTTAAGTGGGTATACCACTTTCTTAGAAAAAAGTGGGTATCCCACAAGTGTATTTTACAATCTCTTTTTTGAGATAGAGTGTATTTATACTCGAGGAAAATTCTACAACTACAGACCAACACTAGACAACCCATGAGTTGCAAATGAGGAAGGCAGGTCCATTACCCGGAACGCACACATGTGGCATTGTGCGAATTCACTAAAAATCTGACCGAGGGAATCTGGAAGAAAAATCCATACCAGACCTTCATATTAATCATGTGTCCGAACGGATCGGAGCGTAAGGTATTAGTATGGAACAACTCTTACAGATTCTGCAGCTTCCGCAGTTTCCCGATCGCAGGTGAGAGTGTCCCGTCAAGATCCATATTTTGCAGTTGTCTACGAGCATGCAGATGCAGAGAGACGAACCATGCGAAGCCAGTGGACTTTAGTAATCGCATGTGTCTACCAAATCACATGGTGACCCTTATAGTGGTGATTGAGATTTTTGGATGGATTTTTTCTAACATGTCATTAAGCACGTGCTTACATTGTCTTGTAAGTTCGTACGTAATAGTTTATGGAACAAATCATACTACCATAGTGTTATTTGTTTGCAATCTGTTTTCCCTTTAATATTTTTCAGAAGCATATATGTCTACTGATGTAGCTTTTAGGGTATTGAGATCATAGAAGGCACTGATTATATGGGTGAAGAATGTTGGGCGTTGCTTGAGGTACTACTAAACACTCTAGTAATTTGTTGGTTCTGTTATTAGTAAATATTCTATTATTGCAAAATATACGCACTCTCAATTATTAGTGTTGATTTTAAGGTCTAGTTGAATTTCTTGGAATGTCTATTGAACTTTGTTCCGAGATTTTGGTTCTTCTGCTCATCGAACTTGGTTACGGCACACCGCCAATGGACAAGGAAGAAAACTTCTGACACCCCAAAGACTTGGATGTATTTTTCAATTCATGCAAGAGTGTTTTAGTATGGTATGTGCTACTTAATATATTGTCTTTTGAATTGTTGCAAAAATAGATAAAACTTGAATGATTTTTTGTCTTGTGGAACTCCGATGACTTTAAGTTGTATGATTTATGGATAGTGACTAAAGTGGATATACCACTCTTCTTTTTAAAGAAGTGGGTATACCACTTTCTAAGAAAAAAAGTAGGTATACCACGAGTGTATTTTACACTCTCCTTTCTTAGATAGAGTGTAATTTATACTCGAGGAAAATGTTACTAGTACAGCCCAACACTAGACAACCCATGAGTTGCAAAGAAGGAAGGCAAGCCCATTAGCCGCAACGCACACATGTAGCATCATGTGAATTCTCTAAAAATCTGACAGAGGGAGTCTGGAAGAAAACATCCATACCAGACCTTCATATTAATCTTGTGTCCGAACGGATCGGAGCGTAAGGTAGTAGTACGGAACAAGTTTTACAGATTCCGTAGCTTCCGCAGTTTCCCGATCGCCAGCGAGAGTGTGCCGTCAAGGTCCATGTTTTCAAGTTGTCTACGAGCAAGCAGAATCAGGGAGAGAAACCATGTGAAGCCACTGGACTTGAGCAATCGCATGTGTCTACTACATCACATGATGAGCCTCATAGTGGTGATTAAGATTTTTGGATGGATTTTTTTCTAAACTGTCATTAAGCACGTGCTTGCATTGTCTTGAAAGTTCGTACGTACTAGTTTATGGAACAAATCATACTACCATAGTGTTATTATGTTTGTAATTTGTTTTTCCTTTAATATTTTTCAGAAGCACATATGACGACTCAAGTAGCTTTTTGGGCATTGAGATCATAGAAGTCACTCGTTATGTTGGTGCATAATCTTGGTTATGCTTGAGGTAGTACTATACACTCTAGTAGTTTGTTGGTTCTGTTATTAGTAAATATTCTACTATTGCAAAATATATTCATTTTGCTCTCTTATCTTTGTAGCAAGATTTTGGTTCTTTTGCTCATGGGTCTTGGTTACAGCATGCCGGCGATGGATGAGGAAGAAGACTTCGACACCCCACAGACTTGGTGTATTTTTCAATTCATGTAATGGTGTTTTAGTAAGGTATGTGTTACTTAATATATGTTCTTTGGCTTTTTGCAAAAATAGATAAAACTCCGATGACTTTTTTGTGTTCTGGAACTCCAATGACTATAAGTTGTATGTTTTATGGATAGAGTGACTAAAGTGGATATAAATTTTTTTTCTTCAAAAAAGTGGTTATACCTATTTTTAAGAAAAAAAAGTGGGTATACCATGAATTTATTTTACACTCTTTTTTTCAGATACAGTGTAATTTATATTCGAGGAAAATGCTACTAAACCAACCTAACACTAGATAAACCATGAGTTCCGAAGTAGGGGTCCATTACCCACAACTCACACATGTAGCATCGTGCAAATTCTCTAAAACGACAAATAAAGTCTGGAAGAAAACATCCATGAGATATGGAAAAAACATCGTCCATTCCTGTTGACAAAACCAGAGAGAGAAAAATGGAGCTACCTGATGAAATAGCAGAAGATTCGATTGATAGTGAGATGACCGTAAGCAATGATTCTGTGGGGATCGCATACTATGGCAGCCAAGCCGAAGATGACGACCTAGAAGCAGATCTTGCTATGGTATTACCTGCTATCGGACGGAAGCAAGCAAGATCTAACGGGCATGGTTATACCGATGGCCATGAGATTGATTCTACCTCCCATGCTGGGAGGGTTGTTATCAACCCAGAATCTTTACCAGTAGCACAACCCGGAGACTATGTAGATATACCTCTCCCTAAGTGGCCAAAGGATATAGACTCAGGAGCAGGAATGTAGACGGCTGTTAAACAATTTCGAAAAGATGGGAAGCAGTATGACAAGGTTAGTGTACTCATGTTCTTCTATGCTCTTTCCACTAACAATTTTTGTTGTGTGCTAATCCCTAATCATCTCATAGCATATGGAGTGTTTACGTCATGAGCACTCACACGAAATGATAAATTATTAAGATTCACAAAGATGTGTTTTAATTGAGTTATATTATAAATTTTTGATCTTTTGCATCCAAATAATATTCTGTATATGTGAAACAAGACAAGGGACACATTGGTATCATGTTATTATAGAATTCTCTTGTGTACTGAATGGTTAAAATAATTAAAACCCACTCGACCAATCATGTGACGTTTGACAATCTGATGCCATAATTTCAAAAAAAAGTGGTTATACCACTTTTTAAGAAAAAAAATGTGGGTATACGATGAACTTATTTTACTCTCTATTTTCAGATAGAGTGTAATTTATATTCGAGAAAATGCTAATAATACAACCCAACACTAGACAACCCATGAGTTGCAAACTAGGAAGGCGGGCCCATTACCCGCAATGCACGCATGTAGCATCGTCCAAATTTACTGAAAAACCCCGACAAATAAACTCTGGAAGAAAACATCCAGATTAGACCTTCATATTAGTCGAGCGTTCGAATGTATCAGAGAGTAAGGTAGTGTTATGGAACAAGTCTTACTTATTCCGCAGCTTGCGCAGTTTCCCGATCGCCGACAAGAGTGTGTTGTTAAGGTCCATGTTTTGCAGTTGGCTACGAGCAAGCATATGCAGGTAGAGAAACCATGTGCAGCCAGTGGACTTGAGCAATCGCATGTCTCTACCACATCAAATGATGATCCTCATGGTGGTGATTAGGATTTTTGGTGGATTTTTTTCAAACGTGTCATTAAGCACGGGCTTTCATTGTCTTGTAAGTCAGTTTGTACTAGTTTATGGAACAAATCATACTACCATAGTGTTATTGTGTTTGTAATCTTTTTTTTCCTTTAATATTTTTCAGAAGCATATACAACGATGAAGTACCTTTTAGGGTATTGAGATCATAGAAGGCACTGATTATATGGGTGAAATATTGGGCTTTGCTTGAGGTAGTACTAAACACTAGTAATTTGTTGGTTCTGTTATTAGTAAATATTCTATTATTGCAAAATATATTTTACTCTCCATTATTAGTGTTGATTTTAAGGTCTACATGAATTTCCTGGAATGTCTATTGATCTTTGTTGCGAGATTTTGGTTCTTTTGCTCATGGATCTTGGTTACGACACAAAGCCAATGGACGAGGAAGAACACTTCAACACCCCAAAGACTTGGATGTATTTTTCAATTCATGTAAGGGTGTTTTAGTAAGATATGTGCTACTTAATATCTGGTCTTTCGCATTTTTGCAAAAATAGATAAAACTCGGATGAATTTTTTGTGTTGTGGTACTCCGATGACTGTACGTTGTATATCTTATGGATAGAGTGACTAAAGTGGATATACCACCTTTCTTTAGAAAACATTGTGTATACCACTTTCTAAGAAAAACGTGGGTATACCACGAGTGTATTTTACACTATTTTTTTATTTTGAGATAGAGTATAATTTATACACTAGGAAAACACTACTAGTACAACCCAACAGTATACAACCCATGAGTTACAAAGGAGGAAGGCAAGCCCATTACCGCAACACACACATGTAGCATCGTGCAAATTCTCTAAAAATCCGACAGAGGGATTTGGAAGAAAACATCCAGACCAGACCTTCATATTTATCATGCGCCCGAACAAGTCGAAGCATAAGGTAGTAGTATGGAACAAGTCTTACAGATTTCGCAGCTTCTGCGGTTTCCCGATCGCCAACGAGAGTGTGTTGTCAAGGGCCATGCTTTGCATTAGTCTACGAGCAAGAAGATGCAGGGAGAGAAACCATGTGAAGCCAGTGGACTTGAGCAATCGCATTTCTTAACCACACCACATGATGAGCCTCATAGTGGTTATTATGATTTTTGGTTGGATTTTTTCAAACCTATCATTAAGCACGTGCTTGCATTGTCTTGTAAGTTCGTACAAACTAGTTTATGCAATAAACCATAATACCATAGTGTTATTTTCTTTGTTATCTATTTATCTTTTAATATTTTTCAGAAGCATATATGATAACTAAAGTAGCTTTTAGGGTATTGAGATCATGGAAGGCACTAGTTGTATGGGTGAAGAATGTTGGGATTTGCTTGAGGTAGTACTAAACACACTAGTAATTTGTTGGTTGTATTATTAGTAAATATTACATTATTGCAAAATACATTTTACTCTCCATTATTAGTGTTGATTTTAAAGTCTAGCTGTATTACTTGGAATGTCTATTGAACTTTGGTGCGAGATTTTGGTTCTTTTGCTGATGGATCTTGGTGACGGCATGCCGCCAATGGATGAGGAAGACGACTTCGACTCCCCAAGACTTGGAAGCATTTTTTTAATTCATGTAAGGGAGTTTTAGTAGGATATGTTCTACTTAATATATTATCGGTGTACAAAAGTAGGGGCACTCCCTTTTACCCCTTTACTTGTGCACGGGCAGTCAGGGTCACGCCTACGGCCGCACTGGGCAGGGCAGAAGAGGGAAGCCGAAGCGTAAGACAACCGAGGCAACACCAAGACCAGAAACACTAAAGAGCAAGAGGGCGAGGTGGACTCCGCCGGCAAGACCCTTGCCGGGACGGCCTCCTCAACCCCGGCAAGAGGCTTACCGGGGCAACTTGCCAGACGCCAACGAAGCGCGCCACCCTTGAGCCCAAGGGTTCCAAACGCCGCCAACAACTACATTGGAACCAAGGCTCAGGAGGCACCTCCGTGGTGGCATGCAGATCTTTGTCAAGATCATACACACACGAGATCAGATGAAGACCAGAAGACGACGACCCTCGGCGGGATCCTAGCCGAGGAAACCCACAAGACCCCCGGCGAGATTCTTGCCGAGGACGACCACGACGCCACGGCAAGACCCTTGCCGAGGACAACAGCGGGGCTGCAGCCAGGCCCACGCCTGCCAAGACTCCACCACCGTCCCCATGCAGCTGCTAGCTCAACCAGCTGGGCAGGCACCTACATGGCGACGAGCAGCCTCTACACCGACCCAGCAAGCACCTGTGTGGTAGCATGCAGATCTTCATGAAGGCTCCACCACCGCGCCAGCCCAGCAGCCAGCCAACGTGGCGCCACAACGCCTCGTCAGTCCGGACGCGTGTCGAAGCCAGGCGAGGCGGCGACAGCTGGGACGTGCTTCCTTACCGTCCCCGATAAAGCAAGAGGGGCACGTCGGCAGCGCATTAAATGCGTTTGTCCGACGGTGCCAGAGGATAGACTCATCCACTGTACACCTTTCCACCTCCTGTGTGCCACTGTGGCAACCCCTTTTTCCTATAAAAGGAGCCCCGAGGCGACCAGGAGAAGGATTCGGATCTTTTGGGCAAGTCACACCCCGTAGCTAGCTCAAGAACACAAGAACACTCAAATACATCCACCAAAGCAGGACTAGGGTATTACGCATCTTCGCGGCCCGAACCTGGGTAAATGATCCGCGTGCTTCCTGTCAGACCCGCTCTTTGCACAACCCCGCGCCCGCCAACCGTAGAAGGGATCCCAGTGATTCCATAGGTGTCGATTTCCCCCGACATCTTTGGCGCGCCGGGTAGAGGGCGTAGTTGTGAAAATCTGGTCTAGCGGTTAGCCTAGCAGTTCTTCATCGCCATGGCTCCCAAGAAGAAGACGATCACGGTGATCGGTTCATCGGAGCCGGACGGCCCGTACCGGTGCGGGCGAGCAGCGGGCCGGTCGCGGAAAGAACCCGAGGCGCGGCCCGTGAGCACAAACATCGCTCTGGTAGTCAGAGGCTGGCGAGCGGCGTCATTCGTGCGCAAGACGACGGGCCGCACGTCGCTGAACCCAAGGACGGAGCTGGGGCCCCCGCAGACGGCGCGGGGCCCTCCAGGGGTGGCGCCGTGCCACCTATGGGCGGCGCAGCAACCTCCAAGATGCCTACGCCGTCGCCCACAACGCGCTCTTCCCAGGGTGTGCGCAATGAGCAGCGTCACCACGCTGGTGACCCCGGACGCCGCTGTGGGAAGAGTCCTGTGCATCATTCGCGGGACGAAGGAGGCCAGCATGCCCGCCGAAGTGCTGGAAAAAATGGCGCACAGCCGCCAGGCCGTGATAGAGCTCCTTCTAACGTGGTTAGAAGTTGGAGCGAGTCACGGTCCACGCAGCTTTCGCCGCCACCCACGCCAGCAGAAGCTTTGGTGCGCGCACAGCTGCTCCTCGACTTCCCTCCTGCTGCGGAAAAGCTCGACGAGTGGAGAGCCACCACCCGGAGCCTCATCGGCGTCGCCAACAAAGGCGAGCCACGGCCAGCGGGGCCCCTAGGCCAGCACTCCGTCGAACCACCGCACGCCAGTGGTGGACAGGCCGGAGGTGCTGCGGCCACGGTGCACTCTCCTCCTCCACGCCAGCCACCGCGGGTGTCAATCCGTTGTGATGACGCTTGTGATAACATTTCCATCGCGTCGTCCGACCCATGGACCCACCGCGACCAGCGCCAAGTTCTTCGGGAGCGAGCCCATGAAGACACTCGAACCACCATCGAGCGCCGGCGCGATACACGCCACCAGTCAGATAGGTGGGCGGGGCCCGCTATGGACCACCCAGCACCGGGAGGCTCCGGTGGCCTACCTTACGAGGTGGGTTGCCCAGCCTTTACCCGTGAGCTGCGGCAGTTCCAGTGGCCGTCCCACCGCACATCAAGCCCGACGTCGGCGAGAAGTACAACGGCAAGACCCACCCATCGGAGTTCCTCAGCATCTACACCAACGCGATGCAAGCCGCTGGAGCTCGCGACGACAAGGTGCTTGCCAATTACTTCCCATTGGCCCTGAAGCCCAATGTCATGTCCTGGTTGATGCACTTGCCGGCGGATTCCATTTCTTCTTGGTCGGATCTGTGTCATGAGTTCGTTGGTGCCTTCACTGGAGGCCACCAAGCTCATGGCCAGGCGAGTGATTTGCACATCATTCCCTAGAAGGATGGTGAGAACTTGCGCAAGTCCATACAGAGGTTCAGCCGAGTGCAATACAACATCTCAGATGTTCATCCCGCCACCATGATCAGCGCATTCCATCAGAATGTGCACAACCGCAAGATGTGCGAAGAGCTGGCAATGAACAAGGTCAAGGATGTGGCCAAACTTTATGTTCTGGCCGATAGATGCGCCCGAGCTGAAGAGGGAAGGAAGTACACCGGCGAGGATGCCGGCGCGGAAACCAACTCTACGAACGAAGACACCGCCGCCCCGACGAAGAAGGGCCTGCGCCGCAACAGGAAACGCAAGGACAAGACCGTGCTTGCCGTCGAGCGACCCGACGACACCGGCGCTGCCAAGAAGGCCAAGGCAGATGACCCCGGCAAGGAGATTGCCGGGTGCGCCGCTTGCCGGGCCTTGGCCGCTGCCGACAAGCCGGGAGGCTCCGACAAGCAGTATTGCAAGATCCATCGCACCAAGGGCCACGACCTCCAGAACTGCCGACAAGTCGAGCTGCTTGCTGAAAGGCAAAAAGCCGAGTATGAGAGGCGGGACAAGGAGAAGGGCCAGGATGGTGCTGAGGGATCTGGCAAGAAGCGTGGCGGCCAAGGAGGTCGTTGCGGCAAGGATAACCAGCAAGAGAGGCCCGCTTGGGGCCGCGACAAGAAGCAGGAAGACGATGATCATGACGAGGACGACGAGTCCGGCGAGCATGAGTTCCAGAAAGCTACAGAGGCCATGTGCGTCGATGGTGGCGCCTCGCTGCATACATCTCACCGCCAGCTCAAGCAATCGGCGTGTGAGATCGCAGCAGCAGAGCCCTCATTCGACGCCCAAAAGCCACTGAAGTGGTCCAGTACGCCTATCATCTTCGACACCGAGGACCACCCCGATTGCACAACTGCGGTCGGGTGCTTGCCGTTGTTGGTTTCACCAACGATACGCAACCTCAAGGTGAACAAGATGCTGGTGGACAGCGGGGCCGGTCTGAACTTGATCTTGCCTGTTGTGATCAAGAGGCTGCAAATTCCTGATGGAGACCTCGAGGAGACGGGCACGTTTCAAGGGGTCAACTCGGGAAGGAGCCAGCCAAAGGGTAAGGTCACCCTGCCTGTGACGTTTGGAGGCGAGTTGAATTATAGGACGGAGAGGATTGTCTTCGATGTAGCCGAGATCCCCTTGCCCTACAATGGGATCCTCGGCCGCCCGGCACTAGCCAAGTTCATGGCGGCGGCGCATTACGCCTACAACACACTGAAGATGCCTGGGCCGATGACCATCATCACCGTTCCCTGCGGCAAGAAGGATGCGCTGAACTGTGCCGATCTACTCTACCGGGAAGCAGTTGCTACAACTGCCGCCAAGGCACTTGCTCCTGCCGCTGAAGCCCCAGGAGGGAAGAAGAAGACCGGCAAGACCTCTCGCACCCACTCTGGCAAGCGCACCTCTTCGGAGTGTTGTGCTACCGTCGAGGACGTGCCAGAGAGCTCCACCGGCAAGAGCAAGAAATCCATAGCTGCACCGCCAGAGACCAAGAAGGTGTCCGTCAAGGAGGATGGCACGGGAGGGGCTTTCACCATAAGCTCCACCCTCGACAGCAAATAGGAAAGCGCGCTCGTCACTTTCCTGCGGGCGAATGTCGATCTGTTTGCATGGCAAGCATCCGACATCCCCGGCATTCCCAGGGAAGTGATTGAGCACCATCTTGCTGTCTGTCCCCATGCGCGACCCGTCAAGCAGAAGGTCAGGAAGCAAGCTTTGGAACGGCAGGAGTTCATCACAGAGGAGATAAGGAGTTGGAAGCGGCGGGCTTGGTGAGAGGAGTACTACATCCGACGTGGTTGGCCAATCCGGTGGTGGTGCGCAAGGCAAATGGGAAGTGGAGGCTGTGTATTGATTACACAGATATCAATAAGGCTTATCCTAAGGACCCCTTCCCGTTGCCGCGCATCGACCAGATTGTTGACTCCATGGCCGGGTGTGATCTGTTGGCATTCCTTGACACCTACTCGGGCTACCACCAGATCTTCATGACAAGAGAAGACGAAGAGAAGACAGCATTCATCACCCCATGTGGTACGTATTGCTTTTTACGGATGCCTTTCGGGTTGCTGAAGAGTGCTGGCTCAACGTTTGAAAGGGCAGTCCAAATTGGTTTTGAGCCCCAGCTACATAGAAATATGGAGGCTTATATGGATGACATAGTGGTCAAAACCAAGGACAAGGCAACCCTTGTACAAGACTTAGAAGAGACGTTTGCAAACCTGTGCAAGATCAACCTCAAGTTGAACCCTGAGAAGTGTGTCTTCAGCGTTCCGTTCGGCAAGCTTCTCGGGTTCTTTGTGTCACAGCGTGGGATCGAGGCAAACCCGAACAAGATCTAGGCTATCGAGCAAATTGAGGCGCCTAAGCGGGTCAAGGATATGCGTCGGCTCACTGGCTGCGTTGCCGCCATGAGCAGATTCATCTCCAAGTCTGCCGAGGCGCCCTTCCCTTTTTCAAAATCTTGAAAAAGGCGGGACTAATGGAATGGACCCCAGAGGCCGAAGCAGCGCTACAGGATTTGAAGAAGTACCTCTCCTCTACACCGATACTAGTTGCGCCTAAACCACAAGAGCCATTGCTGCTGTACCTAGCGGCAACGAATCAAGTGGCCAGCGCCGCGCTAGTGGCACAGAGGGAGGTCGATGAAGAGGCAGTGGCAACGACAGGACTGGCGGATGGCGAGCCAGGCCCCCCCCGGCAGGGCCTGGTGCCGGCAAGGCAAGACCCCCGGCAGAGCTTGACGCTGTCAGGACGGGGCCCGCACAACCAAATGAGGTGGTGCAGAAGAAGAAAATGATGCAGCACCCGGTTTACTTTGTTAGCTCCCTCTTGTAGGGGGCTAGGTCGAGGTACTCCGGTGTATAGAAATTACTCTTCGGCCTCCTTATGGCCTCGAGGAAGCTGCGTCATTACTTCCAAGCCCACGAAATCACCGTCGTCACCCGCCTCCCATTGCAATGGATACTGCATAACCCAAACGCAACTGGGAGGATTGTGGAGTGGGCCTTGGAGCTGTCGAGCTTTGGTTTGAAGTTTGAAAGTACTTCGACAATCCAGAGCAGAGTCTTGGCGGAATTCATTGCGATATGGACCTCAACGCCGGACGAAGAGATCCAGGAGACCACTCTCCCCGGCAAGGAAACAAGTCGCAACTGCATCATGTACTTTGACGGGGCTTTTTCGCTGCAAGGCGCCGGTGCTGGTGTGCTGCTTGTCGCACCCACTGGAGAGCACCTCAAGTATGTAATCCAGATGCACTTCGCAGGGTGATGTCCACGAACAACACTACTGAATACGAGGGGTTGCTTGCCGGTCTCAGGATCGTGGTAGACCTCGGGATTAAGAAGCTCATCGTCAGGGGTGATTCACAGCTTGTCGTCAGGCAAGTCAACAAAGATTATCAGAGCCCGTTGATGGAGGCCTACGTAGATGAGGTGAGGAAGATGGAAGAGCGCTTTGATGGTATACAAGCGGAGCACGTTCCCCGAGTGGAGAACGACATCGTCGATTACCTGTAAAAGTGCGCTGCGTTCAAGCTACCTGTGGAACCAGGTAAATTCGGTTAACTCAACCATCCGTTGAACTATCAACAGAGCAGAACAAGCGGAGGAAATCAGGCCCCGGCAAATACTTTCTCGCCGAGCCCCCTGGGGCCGCCAGCAAGGATTTTGCCGTTGGTACTGAGCCTGCCGAGGGGCGACCGACTCCGGCAGGGTGTCAAGCCCTAGACATAGAGACGGGCGCTCCCATGGCAGAAGAAATTCCTTTAGTCCTTGCCGTCGAGCCCAAGCTCTGGCATGGGCACAACATACCGTCCGATTCCTCCAAGCAAGGGAGCTTCTTGAGGAGTAGGAAGAAGCGGAGAAAGTAGCCCGTCGGTCTGCTATGTATTAGTTCGTCGATGACGTCCTGTACAGGAAAAGATCGAACGGTGTGAAATTGAAGTGCATTCCCCGGGAGGAACGACTGGAGCTGTTGGCAGAGATACACAGAGGCATATGTGGCTCCCACATAGGGTCGAGGGCCCTTGCCGGCAAGGCGTTCCAGCAAGGTTTCTTCTGGCCCACTGCCCTCCAGGATGCAACGACACTAGTAACCAAGTGTGAAGCGTGTCAGTTCCATTCGAAGAAGCTTCATCAACTAGCTCAAGCCCTTCAAACAATTCCTCTCTCTTGGCCATTTTCGGTCTGGGGGCTCTACATACTAGGCCCTTTCCCCCGCGCTGTCGGGGGCTTTGAGTACTTGTACATTGCAATCGACAAGTTCACAAAGTGGCCGGAGGTGGAAGCAGTGAGCAAGGTGACAGCAGAGTCAGCCGTCAAGTTCTTCAAGGGGCTAGTCTGCCGTTTTGGTGTGCCAAACAGGGTCATCACCGACAACGGCATGTAGTTCACAAGCCACACCTTCATGCAATACATCCAGGACCTCGTCAGCAAGGTCTGTTTCGCTTCCGTGGCACACCCACGGAGCAATGGCCAGGCGGAGAGGGCAAATGCTGAAGTGCTGCGGGGCCTGAGGACCAAGACTTTTGATAGGCTGCACCAGAGCAGGAGGCGCTGGATTGATGAGTTGCCGGCGGTTCTTTGGTCGATCAGAACGACGCCAAATCGAGCCACCGGCCAGACACCCTTTGCCCTGGTATACGGGGCAGAAGCATTTCTCCCCACGGAACTCACATACGGGTCACCTCGAGTGCTCTCTTATGATGAGCTTGAGCAAGAGCAATTGCGGCAAGATGACGCAATGCTCCCTGAGGAAGATCGTCTTCCGGCGGCGTGAGAGTAGAGCGCTACCAGCAAGCCTTGCGCCGCTACCGTAGCCGCAAGGTTCATGCCCGAAGCTTTGAAGAAGGCGACCTTGTTCTTCGGCGCGTTCAATCGGCCAAGAATTCCAACAAGTTGTCGCCAAAGTGGGAAGGCCCTTATCGGGTAATACGAGTCACCAGACCCGGCGCAGTCCGCCTGGAGACCGAAGATGCTGTTCAAGAGAGCAACTCCTGGAACATTGAACATCTTCGCAAGTTTTACCCATAAGGCGCGGTTGCCGGGCCCCCCGGCAAACCACCTTTTGTACAAGCCTTGCCGGCAAGGCATGTAACCCTCTGTACAAACCCAGGTGCAGACCCTGAGCATAAATAAATGAAGCCCTGGCGCCCTAAGTTTTAGAATGCATCCTAGGATAAGTTTCTCCCTCGGTTAGGGTTGATAGTGCTTAGCGGCGACTAACCCCTAGCATAGAGGTCGAGTGTGCATTTCTCTGTTCCTTTCCGTCCTCTTTGGTTCGTAGGGTACATTGATAACCCACAAGTATAGGGGATCAATTGTAGCCTCTTTCGATAAGTAAGAGTGTTGAACCCAACGTGGAGCTAAAGGTAGAACAAATATTCCCTCAAGTTCTATCGACCACCGATACAACTCTACGCACGCTTGACGTTCGCTTTACCTAGAACAAGTATGAAACTAGAGGTACTTTGTAGGTGTTTTTGGATAGGTTTGCAAGGTAATAAAGAGCGCGTAAATAAAATCTAGGGGCTTTTAAAGTAAAGACACAATAAAGTTAGTATAGCGAGTGTGGAAAAGTGGTGGTAGGAATTGCGAAATTGTCCCTAAGCAATTGACTACTTTACTAGACCGATAGCAAGTTTTATGTGGGAGAGGCCACTGCTAGCATGTCATCCCTGACTTGGAATTCTATGCACTTATGATTGGAACTATTAGCAAGCATCCGCAACTACTAACGTTCATTAAGGTAAAACCCAACCATAGCATTAAGTTATATTGGTCCCCCTTCAATCCCGTATGCATCAATTTCTATGCTAGGTTGAAGCTTCTGTCAGTCTTGCCCTCCAATACATAGTCTTATCAACATACAACTAACCCTATGGTGTGATCCACGCGCGCGCTCATATGATGGGCACTAAAGGACTACAACATAACCACAAGCAAATTAAATCAATCATAGCAAACAACGAAAATCTACTCAGACATCATAGGATGGCAACACATCATTGGATAATAATATGAAGCATAAAGCACCATGTTCAAGTAGAGGGTACAGCGGGTTGCGGGAGAGTGGACCGCTGTAGATAGAGGGGGGAAGGTGATGGAGATGTTGGTGAAGATGGCGGAGGTGTTGGTGAAGATCGTGGTGATGATGATGGTGTCCACGGCAGCGTTCCGGCGCCACCAGAAGAGAGGGGGAGAGGGGCCCCCTTCTTCTTCTTCTTCTTCCTTGACCACCTCCCTAGATGGGAGAAGGGTTTCCCCTCAGGTCCTTGGCCTCCATGGCATGGGAGGGGCGAGAGCCCCTCCAAGATTGGATCTGCCTCTCTGTCTCTCTCTATTTCTGCGTTCTCGTCCTCTACCCTTTCATCGTTCTGTATATATATGGAGATCCGTAACTCCGATTGGATTTAAACCTTCGCCCAGATTTTTCTTCGAAAATTAGCTGTCTTGCGGCCGAAGAAGAGCAGCAACCGTCTTACGGGGGGCCCACGAGGGTCAGAGGCGCGCCCAGGGGGTGGGGCGCGCCCCCTGCCTCGTGCCCCCCTCGGGCACTGTTGGGGATATTACCACTGGGCGTAAACCGGCCAGGAGAGGCCGGGTTAACTTCATAAGTAGTTCATCTGTATCTGAAGCCCATGAAGACAGACGGTGACGCTCCATGAAGGCCCAGGGCCCAAAACCGGTTTAAGGCATGTAGACACAAACCGGCATTGAGATGTAAACGTTTTCAATCGAGTACGGGTACCGGGTCCCCTTTGGTGGCATACACGTTTTCATTGGCAAGATCGGTGAACCGGGCCCTGAGCCGGACATCTGCGCCGACCTCGTCGAAACGACTCAGCGTGCGAGATCTGCCCGGGTCAAGCCTGTCGTGAAGCGTGCCTTCGTGTGAGTTATCCATGGAGGTGAATCTGAGGATAGATCGGAATCTGGTGGTGAGACCGTTGTTTATTCCGGCAATGAGTCATCGACTGGAGAGACCGAGTCGTTATATCAGTTACAAGATGGCCGGATTGGGGGCTGTTCTGATGGCGACAGTATTCCGAACCCCTTTGATCTGCCAAACCGGGTGGCGATTTTCATGGCCGGCACGCAACCGGCGCTCCACTCTTCGACCGCAGTGGCGATGATTTCCGGATCAGCGGCAGGGGCAGCGGCTGGGGCAGGAGGCCCTGTGCGACCGCCAGCTCAGGTTCTATCTGATTTGTTTGATGTATTGGCAACGCTGATGGCAGAGGTTAACCCGGCAGACCAGGATGCACACAATGCGGAAGTCGCGAAAGTGAAAGATCAGATCACCAAGGCAAAAGCCGACTTAGCAGCTGAGGATACCAGGATAGCCACGGAGCGGGCTGCTTTGGATGCACAAGCTTACCGGATTATGCTGGATCAGAGTGCGTCGAATGAAGTCCTGAAGAGGAGGCACCGATCTCGCCTGCCGCCAGTTTATGAAGCTAGAAATCTCTTTAACACCCCAGGAGCAGGAACCAGCAATCCGCCGGTGGTAAACCGGGCAGAGGCACCTGGCGGAGGGGCGCCGGTTCAGCCACGTTTGGTGGATCCGCCTCGTCAGAACAACGTTGGGGTACCTCATGTCCCCACACCACCGGGTCATTACTCTAACCCAATGCACAACATTGTCGCTGCCGCTTCATGGCTGGCGCCCATCCCGATCGAAGGCAATTCTCCAGCAGCGGTCGAGACGCGTCGGGTTAAGGAGCTTCTTCAGACAGCCTTGATTCAACAGGAGGCTTATTCATATAGTCGCGATCGGGTTCATTCCACTCCCCGTCCAAGCCGGAGTTACAGCAAGCGTATGGATGAACCGGCAGTATCATGCAATGCGTGGAACCGTGATCCGCCTCGTGGCCATAACCCGGTGGGTGGTGCCGGTGAGGCTCAGGATGTGGTGGACCGGGCTCGGGCACGCAGAGAGGCCGAGTTAGCGGCGCAGCATGAGGCCCGTCAGCTTACTCCGGTTCGTCCAACCACATCGGTGGAGCCATGAGTTACCTCTAGTTCCTTGGGAGTGTCATGTCTTGTCCCAGCATTGCGCAATGTGCGCCTGCCCAAGGATTTCAAGGGCCCGCGCAAGGTGCCGAATTACACCGCCCATTTGTCCCCTGAAACATGGGTTGAAAGCTACGAGATGGCCATGGAGATGCTGGACGTGGATGATGCGGCATGTGCGAAGTACTTCACCATGATGCTAGAAGGAACGGCCCGCACTTGGCTAAAGAGTTTACCGGCTAATTCATGGGCTGAGTTGAGAGCCCGGTTTGTTCAAAATTTCAAGGATACATGCAAGCAGCCCATGTCAATTGTAGCTGCCTGGGTCCAGGAGGAAGGAGAGTCAACAACCCATTGGGTGCGCCGGGTTTCGGAGATTTTGCATTCATCACACCGCATCAACGCTGACACCGCAGTTTTAACATTGGAAGGCAATTGCTAGTTTCAACCCTTGAAGTTGAAGTTGGGACGGCTCAAACGTCATTGTAATGACATGGGAACCCTCATGGCTGCACTGGTGAAGTATGCCGACTCTGATAGTACCAAGGATCCCGAGTCTGACGATGATAAGACAGGGAAGGGAAAGAAGAGCGGCAACGCCAAGGGGCAGCACCACAACCCGGCGGGTCATGGAAACGGCGGCATGCGTAAAGCGGAACACGGCTTAGACTTTGTGGCTAACACTAATACGCACGACAAGGGCCAGCGGCGTAAGGGTAAACCGCCCCGACGGAATGGAATGCCGAATCCTAATCCGGACAGTTTGTCATATCTGTTGAACCAGCCCTGTCCAAAGCATGGGACGAAGGAGGAACCATCTACACACCTCTGGAAAGATTGTTATATCATGCAAGAATTCAAAAATTCTGACTCTTTCCGGTATGATCATGGATCAGGAGGCGGTTCGGGCTCTGGCTGTCATGGGCCGGGTTATGGCGGAGGAAATTCTGGTTCGGGATTCCATGGCAATCAGGGTGGACACAACAATCAAAGTAATCAAGGTAACCAAGGTGGCTATAATCATCAGGGCAATCAGCAGCAGCAGTCGGGTTACCAGAGCAACCCGAAGCAGTTGAATAGCTGACAGTATCATGTCTTCACCACTAGCTTGGACAAGCGCGATCAGAAGCTTCATAAAAGGATGGTGAATGCCGTTGAACCGGCGGTGCCCCATTATTTGCGCTGGTCCGAGCAGCCCATTGTGTGGAGTAGAGACGATCATCCACCCCGGGTTGACAATCCGGGTCATCTGGCTCTGGTGGTGGCACCTCAGGTGGGAGGTTATAAGTTCACTAAGGTACTCATGGATGGAGGGAGTAGTATCAATATCCTTTATTATGAAACTTTCTGTCGCATGGGGCTAACAGATAAAAATCTTAAACCGTCCAATACGGTGTTCCATGGTGTGGTGCCTGGTAAGTCGGCGTATCCTGTTGGTAAGATAGCCCTGGAGGTGGCTTTTGGAGATGAGCATGACTCGAGATCAGAAACCTTGACCTTTGAAGTGGTGAAAATCAGAAGCCCGTACCATGCCCTATTTGGACGGCCAGCTTATGCCAAGTTTATGGCATGGCCTTGTTATGTCTATCTACAGCTCAAGATGCCGGGTCACAAGGGAACTATAACCGTGCATGGAAGCCGCAAGATTGCTCTGGAGTGTGAGGAAGGTGATGCGGCTTATGCTGAGTCGGTTTGTGCAACAGAGGAGTTGAAGTTTTACGAAGACAATGTTGATCCGGCAGATATGACTTCATTGAAGAAACCAACTACGGAGCATGATCCGGCCCTGAAGTTTAAATCGGCTGATGAGACTAAACTTGTTGACTTCGTGCCTGGCGATTCGTCCAAGCAGTTTAGCATCAGCGCTAACTTGGATACGAAATAGGAAAGCGCGCTCATCGAGTTCATCCGTGAGAATCGGGACATCTTTGCATGGAAGCCTTCTGACATGCCTGGTGTACCGAGAGAACTCGCTGAGCACACTCTCAATGTTGATCCTAAGTATAAACCGGTCAAACAGTTTCTCCGCCGGTTCAACGAAGAAAGACGCAAAGCTATTGGAGAAGAAGTAGCCAGGCTCTTGGCGGCTGGATTTATCGTTGAAGTATTCCATCCTGAGTGGTTGGCTAATCCGGTGCTGGTCCTCAAGAAAAATGGCACTTGGCGTATGTGTGTGGACTACACAGATCTCAACAAAGCTTGTCCAGCAGATCCTTTTGCCCTCCCCCGTATTGATCAAATTATTGATGCTACGGCGGGTTGTGAACGTTTAAGTTTTTTGGATGCATATTCTGGTTATCATCAGATCAAAATGGCAGTTAAGGACCAGAACAAGACAGCCTTCATAACTCCCTTTGGAGCCTTCTGCTATGTGTCCATGCCCTTTGGGCTTAAGAGTGCACAGGCAACTTATCAGCGGTGTGTACAGAATTGTCTTCATAAACAGATCGGCCGCAATGTTCATGCCTATGTGGATGATATTGTGGTAAAATCAAGGAAGAAGGAGACATTGATTGATGACTTGAAGGAAACCTTTGATAACCTGCGGGTTTATAAAATGATGCTTAATCTGGCCAAGTGCGTTTTTGGTGTACCTGCAGTCAAGCTCTTGGGTTTTTTGGTGTCTAACAGGGGCATTGAAGCTAATCCGGAAAAGATCAAGGCCATCACCTCCTTGGCTAAACCAAAGTGTATCAATGATGTTCAACGCCTGGCAGGCCGGATTGCTGCGTTGAGCCGGTTTATCAGTCATCTTGGTGAGAAGGCCATCCCTTTGTATCAGATGCTGAAGAAAACAGATAACTTCATCTGGAGTGACGCCGCTAATGAAGCGTTTGAGGACTTAAAGCGTCAGCTAGCTAATCCGCCGGTTCTCGCTGCTCCGGTTGACAAAGAGCCATTGTTTCTATATGTGGCAGCTAACGCTCGGGCTGTTAGTGTGGCTATTGTGGTGGTGCGCAAGGAGGCAGGAAAGGAATATCCGGTTCAGCGACCGGTTTACTATATTAGTGAGGTACTCATTGAATCCAAGCAGAGGTACCCGCATTGGCAAAAATTGGTGTATGGGGTTTTCATGGCAAGCCGGAAGCTTAGGCAGTATTTCCAAGGTCATCCCATCACGGTGGTCAGCTCTGCTCCTTTGGGAGATATAATCCAGAATAGGGAGGCAACTGGTCAGATTGCTAAGTGGGCTATCGAGCTCGGGCCTCACGGGTTGAAGTACATACCCCGAACGGCGATCAAATCTCAGGCACTTGTGGATTTCATCAATGATTGGACAAAAGTACAAGCGCCAGAAGAGAAGCCGGATCACACTTATTGGACTATTCATTTTGATGGGTCCAGGCAATTGGAGGGCTCGGGGGCTGGAGTCGTGTTAACTTCCCCACGAGGTGATAAGTTTTGTTATGTTCTCTATCTAATGTTCCCTTGCACTAATAATGCTGCTGAATATGAGGCCTTACTCCATGGTCTACGGATGGCTAAGGAGATGAATCTCAGCCGAGTCAAATGCTTCGGTGACTCGGATCTGGTGGCTCAACAAGTGTCTGGCACTTGGGATTCCAAAGACCCACTAATGGCAGCATATCGTCGTGAGGTGGATATTGTTGCAAGTCACTTCAAAGGTTATCAGGTGGATCATGTGGATCGGCGGAAGAATGAAGCAGCAGACGCTTTAAGCCGCCTTGGTTCCCAACGTAAACCGGTTCCACCTAATGTTTTCCTGGACATTTTGCACAATCCGTCCGTCAAGCTCCATGGTGAAGAGGATTTGGCTGTTCCTGATCCGGAGGCTCAGTTGGTGGCAGCTCTACATATTATCCCGGATTGGACGGTTCCGTATCTGGCGTATATAAACCGGGGCGAGTTACCAGAGGATGAAACTTTGGCCAGACAGATAACCCGGCGGTCCAAGTCCATGACTATTATCAATGGAGAGTTACATCATTGCAGTGTGACAGGGGTGTTTCAACGTTGTGTATCTCCTGAGGAAGGCCGTGAAATTTTGCGTGAGATCCACGAAGGAGATTGTGGGCACCACGCCGGTTCAAAATCTTTGGTGGCCAAGGCGTTTCGTCACGGTTTTTATTGGTTGACAGCTCATGCTGATGCCGAGGACTTGGTTAAAAGATGTGATGGCTGTCAGAAATTCTCACGGCGTGTTCATGTACCAGCTCAAGAATTGAGGATGATTCCAATCACCTAGCCGTTTGCAACTTGGGGGCTGGATATGGTTGGGCTTTTCAAGAGGTCCAAGGACAAGAAGACCCACCTTTTGGTGGCGGTTGATAAGTTCACAAAATGGGTGGAGCAGAGCCAGTTAGTAAGTGTGATGCTGCCACAGCAGTTCAGTTCATCAAAAAGGTGATCTTCCGGTTTGGCTTTCCACACAGCATTATAACAGGCAATGGTACCAATCTGTCAAAGGGTGCCATGAAGGAGTTCTGTCAACATGAGCACATCCAGCTTGACGTGTCATCAGTGGCTCACCCCCAGTCTAATGGTCAAGCGGAGAGGGCCAATCAAGAGATCTTGAGAGGCATCAAACCCCGGCTTATGGTTCCTTTGCAACGGACGCCGGGTTGTTGGGTTGAGGAGTTACCCTCAGTGTTATGGAGCATCAATACCACACCCAACAGATCGACAGGCTACACGCCGTTCTTCATGGTTTATGGAGCGGAAGCGGTTCTTCCTAGTGACATCCGTCATGACTCGCCTCGTGTAGCGGCATATGTTGAAGCGGACAACGAGAAGGCACGGCAGGAAGCCCTTGACCTGTTAGATGAGGAGCGTGACATGGCGGCAGCCCATTCGGCGATTTACCAGCAAGATCTGCGTCGTTATCATAGCCGCCGGGTTAGAACCAGAACCTTTCAGGAAGGAGATCTGGTGCTTCGACTCATCCAGGATCAGACGGATATGCACAAGCTATCCCCCCCCCTTGGGAAGGGCCTTTTGTGGTCAGCAAGGATTTGCACAATGGGTCGTACTACCTAATCGATGTTCGAGAGCGCAAAGACTCACGTAAATCGGAGGAGGAGACCAACCGGCCGTGGAATATTGCTCATCTTCGGCCCTACTATACTTGAGCTACAGGCTCTGCTTATGTACATATTATGACATGGTATATATTATGATCAATATAATAAACCGGAACCTCAGCTAAAGCGGGGTATCTGTTGTTTTCTTACATCACGTGTGGTTACATGGAGCTTGCAAAGCGGCGTCCGGTTTACCCCTTGATTTAGCTTCTTAAAGCTTGATATCAGATCACTTGGGGGCTTGGTCGTATCCGAACCATAGCTACACCTCTTGATCGGCGCAATGCCAGAGCATCATTTGGGAGCATGGTCGAACCCGAACCATGACTACGCCTCTTGATCGGCGTAAAGCCACAGAATCACTTGGGGGCTTGGTCGTATCCGAACCATAGCCACGCCTCTTGATCGGCGTAATGCCACAGCATCACTTGGGAGCATGGTCGAACCCGAACCATGACTACGCCTCTTGATCGGCGTAAAGCCATAGAATCACTTGGGGGCTTGGTCGAACCCGAACCATAGCAATGCCTTTTGATCAGCGTAATGCCACATCATCACTTGGGGGCTTGGTCGAACCCGAAACATAGCAACACCTCTTGATCAAATTTGGGGCCTGGCAGCCCGTGAAAAGCCTCGACTACAACGGTTTTATTTGCCTTTTGCTAAGTTTCTTTTTCTTTTGCTAAGATTTGTGATGTTTTCAAACCAGTGTTTATCCACTCGGTTGGGCTGTCAGCTACAAGTTGTCAGTAGATGACCAAGTTATAATCCGGAGACTATCAGCCCGGTCTGGTTTTGACTCATAGTCACCAGTATGGAATAAGCCGGTGTTTATCACAACCCGGAACGGTTTTGTTGTAAACCGGCATTATATAACAGGAGATACTTTTACTCCGGATCAAGGTTATTACCTTCAGTACAAGGTTGGTCAGCCAACACTATGCCTAAAGGTCGCAGGTATCATATATTTCCATACTTGGTTATCTTTTACAACCTTGAATATAAAACTTGGTCATATATATAGTTGGGTATCATGACCCGCCCGGTGATAAACCGCCAGGGCATTTTAAGCTTTTTATCTGCAGGAACAATTGGAATAAATAGCTATGGATTATGAACATCATATCTCAAAGCATGGGGGATTAACACGCATCAGTTGCAGATAAATATGCACGAAGGCATAACAGACCAAGTGTTTTAACTAGCCTATTACAAGGTAGTTCAGTATTCAAAGGAACAATTGTTTCTCAATAAACATTGCAGTATGGAAGGCTAAACCGGCCACCGGTTTCTGATCACGGAGCAGCTTGACCTGACGGCTGCGGGTCATCTTGCACCGGTTCTTCTTCTTCGTCCCTACCCAGCGGCTGGAAGTCAACAGTTGTCCAGTCGATCCCAGTTAAAGCTTGGAACACAGCTTCGTCGCTTATAAGGGTGGACGGTTCAATATCAGGGGCATAAGTGTGCTTACGGATTGGAGGGATCAGGCTTTGAGTTTCAAGAGCTGGTGCAGCAACCCGCTTGTTATTGATATCATAACTCGCCTGATAAGGTGAAAGATCAGCTTCTTCAGCAAGTTGACAAGCCAGTGGACGTACTTTCCGGTTTATGGCGCGGAGATCTTCAGTGCAAAATTCTGATCCGTCCTCTTTCAAGCTTGGGTAGCCTTTAGCCACGTCCGTTGGATCAAGATCAGGCACCCATGCTTTTGCCCGGGTTAGCGTGGTCAGAGCGCCAGCCCTTGCAGCAGACCTCTTCAGCTCTTCTATCTGGGCCGGCAGCATAGATAGCCTGTCTAAGGTATCCTTGATCAACGTCGGGGGTGGCTTATTGTGCGAAGCGGTGCAGATAATCTGTTGTGCGCCGGTATAAAGTTGCTCTATCAACCTGTAGGCAGCTTTCAACTTCTTCTGCACACACTACTAGAAAAAGGGCTACTAATGGCGCACCTAATCTGGCCATTAATGGCGCATCAGTGGTGCGCCATTAGTAGCACGCCATTAGTATATTTTAATAATGGCGCACCACTGGTGCGCCATTAGTATCTGGTATACTAATGGCGCATCCCGGATGCGCCATTAGTATATACAACAGTGCGCCATTAGTATGCCTCCCAGGGGCCATGTATACCCAGGTGCTTTGGCATACTAATGGCGCACTACAGATGGATGCGCCATTAGTAACTTCGGCATACTAATGGCGCACTATGATGTGATGTGCCATTAGTATGAATATTAGTTTTATTTTTATTTTTTAATTTTCTGTTTTTTGCACAGGTTACAAAATGTATAATTGGACAAAATATAGACAGCACACATCAACAACAGATTCATCGAATACAATAAAAGATTAGTCTCTGAATACAATTCATCATTTTAGTCTCCGAATACAATTCGTCATATTAGTCTCCGAATTGAAAAGACCGAACAAAATGTATAAGTATGAATCATTATATTACAAGTCTCGAGACCGCGAGTTTGTCTTCACATTACAAGTCGATATCGATCATCTAAACTACCATCACATAGAAGAGAGCTGCGGTCATCACGATGAGCATCGTCACGATGAAACTCGTCTTCATCCGGTTCCTCCAACGCTCCCTCCCCTCTCCCGCTAGATAGCGGGCGTATCTAGATTCGGCCTCGACCCTAGTGGCGTACCCTTTGTAACTGTTACCGCTGAATCGGTGAACTTGTCTCCGACACTCCTCCCAGTCGTCATAGACTCCGGGAACCTTACCCTTGTACACGACATACCACGGCATCGCTATGCAGTAGCCAAACGAAACGTTAGTACCAATTCACAGACAATACATCAGCAATATATAAGTATGCAACAGAACGATCGGAAGAGAAAAGCAAGACATTAATAGCATCGATTACATCTAAGTTGAAGGACTCTCGAAACCAAAGAGACATACTACAAGTTCATTAAAGTTTAATTACAACATGAGCCAATCGATGTTTCAGAACTAGACACAGCATCACTCCTTTCGACTCGACTCAAGGGACCGGAGCGTGGATGAAGCCGCCGTCTATCGTGGGAGTCATGAAACCACGGGCGTTGTCAGCCTGCATTTGTAGGATTGTGTCGATGTCACTGTTGGACGGTTGATTTCTGAGGTAGAACTGCCCCGAGGTACGAAGGACATCTTGATGGATGATTTCCGCAAACTCCGACTGGATGCGAAAGAATTCTTGTCTGATGTCTGCGTCCTGGATTGCCGACACGCTCGCGGCCCAATCTTTGAGTCTACTCGGTAGCAGTAGTTGATGATGGTCCCGTACGATCGCCCGCATGTGATGGATGGCGTAGTAGGCACCCTTCTGACCGCCAGGCGGCTGCTTGACGCAGCAGAACGTCGTGTTGTGGGAGAACACGTGCTTGTCGTACTTACGAATAGGCCTGGTGAAGGTGCCTCTAGATTTGACGTAGCCGGGGAGAACATCATCAAGAACCTTCTTGACATTTGTGTAGTCTACGTTCGACTGACGGTCCAGGTCGAAATACGTGGCCATGGAATATTTGGGGCTTAGGAGGATGAGCGTGCAATGTGTGTCACTGCAGAAAACACGGAATGTTAAAAGAAAAACGATCGAAATCTAAGAATTCATATGTTACGGGGCGGTTGAGGGGAGGACTTACTCGGGAAAGTAAGGCACGAGGAAGTTGTCCTTATCTTGGTTTGGCAGAATGACGCCTTCGAGGTAAGAACTCGCGACTTGCCGGTCCCCAGCGCTGCCCAAGATCTTGGCACGCATGTAGAAGGGGTCGACTATCACGATGTCCGGGGTCTTGTCGCGAATGATCCGCATCTCCATACTCAGCGAAAATAGCCGAACGAAGGTGTAGTGCAGCGGATGAAGGTTCAACATAGCATGGATGTCATCAAACCGCAGGACGATCGTACCCCCGATGGAGTTATCCACAAAGCCCTTGACCTCTGGCACCTTGGCCGCGAAAACCGGGTATGCCACATCCTTCTCTCGGAGACGCCTCTTCTCCAAAGAAAGCACACTGTCATGCAGACTCCGCATAGCACCGGTTGCAGCATCGAGCATATTTCTCGGTAGCATCGGCCTACCCGCCACATGCACCCTCCTCGAGATATCCGCGGTTGAAGGTGGCCCGTCCTGAGCACGGATCGTACTCGGTGCCGGCTGGCCCGCACCCTTGTTAGTCTTTCTTTTGCGTGCCTTCTTCTTGATCTCCTGTAATGGGACCGAGTTCTGCTCACAGACCGCCTTCTTGAGTGTGTTGGGGCTGATCATATTTGGCACCTGGCCTATTTGAGGCTCGGTGAAGTCGGCAGCTGGAGGCGTCTCCTGAGAGCTGAACTGCAGACGACGCCTGTTGCAACTTGGCTTCTCCGCGGTACCAGCTAGATCGCACACATCTTTTGTTGGGTTGGGTTCTTGAGAAGGAGGCCCCATGAAGTCGCCACCATCCCCATGATCGGCAAAGTACTGATCGACGTTGGCAAATGTATCGTCGTCGTCGTCGTTCTGATCCTGTGCCATATGCATGTTTGGATCCAGTGGCATAGGGATGTCCGGCACCGTTGCGGCGGTCTTGCCATGGGGCCGACTTGGCGCCGGCACGACTGGCGGTGTTGTCTTTGGGGTGGTGTCCCCCGCCCCCAAACGAATCTGGCTCTTCGGCCAAAGCAGGGGCCAGCTCAGGCAGGCGCTGAGGTTCATCACGTCATCATCGTCGGCCCCCATTGGTCGAATCGGAGGTAACACCTCGTCGCAGCCTGGCAGCACCCGAACCAGTTGAACCCTAAACAAGTTGGGTGGCATCTGGGTACCGTGGAACAAGGGGTTGCCCGGTTGAACGATTTTGCCCTTGGCGACATCGACCAACTCGTTGTTCACGAAGTGCAGGAGAGTGCACGGAACGTCGGCGGCGCCCTGCGAAAACATGTAGGGCGTTAGGGATGCCCAGTCAAAGGCAAGGAGATGAAGTCCTCGGCCGAGAGAGGCTTAATTAGTTACCGTGATGATGGCGTCGAGCTCGGCTAATGTCGAGGCACCGCCAACGGCGGGCGTGCAGTTGACGGAGGGGCCGCTTGCTGCAGAGGTGCCGGCCGGCGTACACCCAGGTGCATTAAGCTCCCGTGCCGGCGTCGGAGACACCAATGGCCCCGCCATCGCGTTCTGCGAGTTGCTGGCCGTGAAGCTAGGAATCAGGGGCGGCCCCTGTTGGCCGCCCGCAATCCACGCACTAATCCCCTGGATCAAGGTAGGCACAATGGCGGTGATCGTCGCTCCGAGTTGTTGTTGCACTTGCTCTTGGACAATCTCCGGAATCCACACCACCTGTGCCCTGAGTTCTTGAACCTCGCGCGCCTGGCTTTCCGAGCTGGTCTTTTTCTCCTTTCGCCCAGCAGTGTCATAGTATGACGACCATTTTGTCGACAAGCCTTTGCCGGCCACACGACCAGCTGACGTCGGCTTACTGAGCTTATCCTTGTTCTTCATTACATTCAATGCCCTATTTAGAGTGGTGTCCCAAGGGTTGCTCTTAGTCGACCCCGCGCTACTGCTTTCAGTCGCCTGCGGAAGGAATCTGAACCATTTAGAAATTTGGCTTCATTAATTAGAATGCAACCATATGCAGCTAATTACGAGGGGGTGTATTCCTTACCAGAACAAGCTCAAGCGCCCTGGTCTTCGGATCCGTGGTAAGCTCCTTTGTTTTCAGGTCCTTCTTGTACCGGGCCCTGACAAAGTTCCTGGTCTGCTTGTCACCGTATTTATCGAAGAGGGGCGGTAGGCCTTGCTCGGCACGGTCCGCCTCCTCCTTGTCCCATATAGGCTCTGCCACTCTGTAACCGCCGGGACCGAGTGTGTGTTCCCCTAAGTTCAGCTCCCGCATTTCTTTCCCCCACTTACTTGATTCGGAGTTTGCGGTGCTCGAGCAATTGATCTTGAAGTCATTGTAGTCATCTTCGGTGATCGAAGGATTTTTCTCCTTGATCTTCTCATAACTCTCACCTTTCTCGACCATTCTCTTCACATTGCTTTTCCAAGTAGACAGGGCCTTGCTCATCTTCGTGAGGGCAGCATTGTTCACTTTATTCCCTTTGAGGCTTGTGTTTTCAAATTCAGCGGGGAACTTGTATCGTTCGTGCAGCTTCGTGAAGAGGAGGTTGCGTAAATTCCCTCGGTCAGGATGCCTCAGGTTCTCGGTGTTGATCGAGACGGTGCTCCGAAGAATGCACCCGAGCTGAAGCGAGTACCCCTTGACTATTCGTTCGGGCGCCGTTGGATTCCCGTCGGAGTCCACTTCAGTAACTTCCTCCTTGAGGGTGCGGAGCACGGTCGGGCGCCGGTCCTTCCGTTGCCTCTTCGGTTGGCTGCCATCTGTGCGTGCGCCGCCATCATCAGTGGTGGCATCCTCGGCGGCACCATCAGTGGTGGCATCCTCGGCGGCACCATCAGTGGTGGCATCAGTGGGGTCATCCTCGGCGGTAGCATCAGTGGTCTCAGGATCGGTGGGGAAGGCGGCGTCCTCATACAAGTGAGGTTGTTCCTCCATCTCCTGGGACAGCATCCAGAATGGCTTGACGCTCGAACCCCCGGCCTCATCGTTGTTGGCCATGTTTCTCTCTAAATAGGAACAAAGTTTGGTCAAAAAGTTGGTTATTGTCAAGGAACAAGATCATGGTCTCATCATTTAGGGTTTGTCGACACCGAGGCATCCTAAAAGCTAAGCTTTTATCATTGAGGGTTTTTCGACGCCGAGGCACCCTAAAAGCCTAAGCTTTCATCATTTCGGTTTTTATCGACACCGAGGCACCCTAAAAGCCAAGCATTAGTCACAAGTACGCCGGGGCACTTGATCCTACTTAATTAACTACTAAGATACCCCGGCCCATGCATTAGTCACAAGTACCCCATATGTCCTATTTTTAGCAAAGTCATGCTAAAATTCACGGAAAATTTCAGCATGACCTTTGCTGAAAATAGGACATATGGAGTACCCGAATTTGCCGGAACGGAAGTTAATCGACATTCCGGCAAACTCAAGGGCCTCTCGGGTGGACAAGGGCCTCTCGGGTGGACAAGTATACCATCATTTTTCTTTTCTATACATCTTCTTGACCATCTACTACAATTGATACATCCTATCAAGAATGGTACACATCACCATATATTGCAAATATGTACTGGTTAGCAGCAATTTTAACAAGATGTACTGGACAGCAGCAAATTGAGCAAAAAAAAATTTGGTTTCTGGAACCATTTCATGCCCAAGTGATCTGATCCTTGTACTTTTGCTACAATGATACAGTGATACAAGTAGAATACGAAGGCATTAGGCATTACAACAAAAGGAACAGAGCTGCTATATTTACAACATGCTTTGTATTATTTTATATGGGAAAATTTTGTTTTTGCCACTAGATTTTGTCAAACTTTCTTATGCCACTCTAGATTTTGACATCTCGCTTTTGCCACTCTTAGTTTGTGACAATTATCACAATTGCCATTCTGTTAGGTTAATGGATGTTTTGACCAAACTGTTGGTTGATGTCACAAAAAAGTTGCTAGTCTCAACATGTTCTACAGTTGTTAAAATTATGTTACTGTATTTAGAACAAACCAATGCCACAGAGTATACTAATTCAGGTAGAAGCCATCATTCATAACAAATTTGAATATATGATATTCCAGAAAATAATCTGTCTACAAAATGAGATACATCCCGTTTGAACTACCAAAACTGTAACCAACGTTATTACCTAATTATGAAAGAAGTGCAGTACATATAAATTATTTCATCACTGAGAGGAGATAACCAAAAGTTTCCAAGCAATATGATTAAGAAAATGGGATTTAGGCATCCAAATGCCACAAAAGACCAAATCACAGTTTTAAACCAAGTTACACAAAGAAAATGCACCTAAATAGAGCCATGTGTGCTGGTTACAGTTTTAAACCAAGTCATATGCAAGATTACGTAAAAATTGGAGAGCCATGTCATTTCTACTGGACCTAAATAGAGCTAGCTGCTGGTGTTGAACAATAAACAGCCACACCACACACTAAGACAAGTAACTGAAATGACTCTCTTTGTATTGTAGTAGAAGAAGAAACGAGAGAGATGCAAGATAGTAGTATATATAGGTGAGTCAACCTATTATTCTAGGCAGCTGCCTTGCTGGTGATTCGGTGTCGTCGCAACTGGATCCCTCCCACTCGACCTGCGATCTTCTACAAGGAAAAGGTAGCAGCTCAGTCAAGCACCATATAATTATACAAGGAAAAAATGTTACTTGGCACAAGTCTAAACGAGAAGCTTGAGGTAGCAGCAGATTGAAGTGATAAAGTGCAAAGGAGAAGCTTGAGCTAGTAAATAATTTCTGAATGTTATAAAGTGGGGAAAGTAAAATAAAATTCACGACTAGTCATGGCAGTAGAAAAGAGATGAGATTTCACAGAACCAGAGCCAAGCATAGTCCAGAATGTCAAATTTTCAGTTAGTTAATTATTACAGTCCTTTGCTAAAAGAGATGATCCGTCCAAGAAATTTAATACTAGATGCATGCAGTCTATTGAGGATCTTTTAGTGAATGACTAACAACAAGTAGCCGAGCTTGCCCAAGAAAGATTAGATTCAGAAGTGTTGGCTGCTGCTAGTGAATGGAGCTGACAGTTCGCTTTTGCCACTCTAGATTTTGACATCTCGCTTTTGCCACTAGAGTAACATCTAATGTTACACAATATTTTAGCATGACCTATTTGAAAATCTGACATCACAAATCTGAAATAAAGTAACATGACTCCTTGAAATTTGGCCAATATGATAAGTGGCATATTACTCCAGTTAGCGACATATTTTCAGTGATATGGAATTTGGCCGATATGATAAGTGGCATATTACCCTTGGTTGCAAGCTGTTTAAATGGGTGCTGATGTTGTCTAAATGGCCATCAAGCAATATGATAAAAAAAGGAAATGAACTTAAAACGAGAGCAAGTATTGACTTAAAATGAGAAGATTAGCAAGATTAGGTGTGATGCAAACTACTCCAGTTAGCATGAAGATTAGGAGTTTGTACCATAACCAGAACTTAAAATGAGAGCAAGTATTGACTTGCTGATGTTTGAGCACACTACTCCAGTTAGTCCATTCTTCTGTTGTGTTCTTCAATGCAAATTGACCAAGCTGGATACATGTCTCATGTTTAAGGATACATTTCACTTTTCTGTACTAATAACCATTTGGAATAGTATTTGAATACCTAAAGAACTGATTGTTATCGATCCTGAATATTCATTATTTAAACCATTCTGTTTTTCAGTCTATTACATTCTTCTTCACAAATCTACTCCATAGGCAGTCCTTGATCACGCTTTTCTTCAGAACACATTCTTTTTTTTTGTTCAGAACACATTCTGAACAAAACATAGGTGGGTTATAACTATTAAGTTTTTTGCTCTGAACACAATCATTCACATGTCGCCGATGATGATATGAGTTCAGGCCGGAGGGGGAGGGAGAGGTGGGGGCAGTACCTGAGGAGGCGGAGGAGGTCAGAGCGGCGCGGCGGTGGCGCGGACGAGGAGGAGGGCAAGGACGAGGACGACAGGGTGGCGGCGTCGGGAGAGGAGAGGGGAAGGGGATCGAGGGCGACGTCGAGGGGCGAGGAGGAGGTCGGGGCAGCGGCGTCGGGAGAGGAGAGGGGAAGGGGCAGCGGCGTCGGGGCGCCGGGGCGGAGACGAGGACGACGGGGCGGCGTCGAGGCGGCAGGGCAGCGGCGTCGGGAGAGGAGAGGGGAAGGGGATCGAGGGCGAGGGCGAGGAAGAGAGAGGGGATAGGTTTGGGCCGGGGATAGGCGAGGGCGAGGGCACAATACTAATGGCGCACCACCCCTCGGTGCGCCATAAGTACATCCATACTAATGGCGCACCTCACCCTGGTGCGCCATTAGTATCTTTTTTTTCTGCTCGAGCCAACAGGTTATCTTCCACCTTACCTGATCCACACCAAGTCCCCTCTACTAGCTCGACTGGTCAGCAGCCAGTTCTCACACCAGGAGGTCCTGGGTTCGATTCCCAGGCTCCACAATTTTTTTATAAGAGAGTAATAATTTTTTATAAGAAAGTAATAATTTTTTATAAGACAGTAATAAATTTTTTATAAGACAGTAATAATTTTTTTATAAGAAAGTAATAATTTTTTATAAGAAAGTAATAATTTTTTATAAGACACTAATAATTTTTTTATAAGACAGTAATAATTTTTTTATAAGACAGTAATAATTTTTTATAAGACAGTAATATTTTTTTATAAGACAGTAATAATTTTTTTATAAGACACTAATAATTTTTTTTAAAATATCATCAAACAGTAATGCCGGTGGAGCGGGGGAGGGTGCGCGGGGTGCGGGGGGCCGGTGGACCGAGGGGTGCTCGGCGGCGAGGGGGGCCGGATCTGGCGAGGTGGGATAGCTAGCGATCGAGATGGAGGGGGATCGAGATCGAGTGTCCATGAAATTTAAAAATATTCATGATAGTTCAAAAAGTGCCCATGAAATACAATCGAGAAATGAAGGCTACGATTTAAATACAATCGATCTTAGCTAGCTATATGTTCACAATCTTCTTGCCCTTCTTTTTCGCAAATGGAGTTCTTCTGTGGAACGGACGTCCTTTAGGTAGGGTGGTCCTGCTTCTTCTTGTGGTGTATGCTGCTACTTCATCATCGTCATCATGTTCGATTCTCGGGTCGCCGTACTTGTCGAAGTCTTGCTCATTGGCTACTCCATCCATTCCGATGATCTTCCTTTTGCCTCTCCTCACGACAACACGACTGGGCTTTGACGGGTCGGTAATGAAGAAGCATTGGTCCACTTGGGAAGCCAGTACCCATGGCTCATTTTTCGCGGTGATGTTTGCGCCTGCGGTCTTGGATTTGGCTTCATGTATAACCATGGTGGTGAAATACCGGTCTTCTTTTAGGACGCTCTTGGCCCATCTGACACGGAACATCGGGACCTTCTCTCCAGCGTAGCTCAGCTCCCAGATCTCCTCGATCCTTCCGTAGTATCTGTCCTTGTCGTTACCGGTGTAGGATTCCATCGTTACCCCGGAGTTCTGATAACCATCGCTCTTCATGTCCTTGGCCTCGGTGTAGAATGTGTAGCCGTTGATATCGTACGCCTCATAGGTCATCAGGTTGTGCTCGGCGCCCTGTGACAAGGCGAATATGAGTTGTTCTTCCGCGGAAGAATCCTCATGTAAAGGGTACGACAGAAGCTTCTGCTTGAACCAACGCGTGAAACATGAGTTGTGCTCTTTGAGTATATCTCCGTCCGTCCTCTGTTGGCCTCGGTCATTGTACGTCTTCTTAATAAAGGTTTTGTGCTCTACCACCCAAGGATCGACCACGTCTATGTGTTGTAGCGCGACTAGGTTTGCTCTTTCAAAGTGGGCGAGTCGACATGCATTTCGCGGCGACCCTCACGGTGACCCCATCCAGCGAGCCTGCCGAGGTGCCTGTTGACGGGCAGACCAACGGGGTTCTCGATGCCTAGATAATTCGTGCAGTAGGAGATGCACTCTTCGGTCAGAAAGCCCCTGGCTATGCTTCCCTCTGGACGTGACATGTTGCGAACGTATCCTTTGATGACACCATTCATCCTTTCGAACGGCATCATGCTGTGCAGGAACGTCGGCCCGAGTTGGATGATATCGTCCACGATATGGACCAGCAGATGCACCATAACGTCGAAGAATGCGGGCGGGAAGTACATCTCAAGCTCGCATAGTATCACCACGATCTCTTCCTGTAGCCTTCTGAGTTGCCTCACGCCAACAGACTTCCGAGAGATGACGTCGAAAAAGTTGCATAGGCCAAATAGCGTTTCACGGACGTGCGTGTCCATGATCCCACGGATTGCAACTGGAAGTATCTGCGTCATCAGCACGTGACAGTCGTGAGACTTCATCCCGCTGAACTTCAGCTTCGCTAGGTCTAGGTATCTGCTTATCTTCCCCGCGTAACCGTAAGGAAGTTTTACTCCTACGAGGCAGGTGAAAAACTGCTCGATCTCCTCCTGACTTAGAGTGAAGCACGCGGGAGGGTAGTCATTTCCGGTCTTCTTGGCCTTTTTGCCTTTGCGACGACTTTCCGTGTCCTGCTTCGCCTCATCATCATCATCATCATCATCATCATATATAGCGTGAAGCTCCTGCCTGATGCCCATTGATTTCAAGTCTGCCCTTGCTTTCGGCCCATCTTTGGTCCTCTCTGGCATGTTGAGCAGGGTACCAAGCAGACTCTCGCACACGTTCTTCGTGATATGCATGACATCAAGGCTGTGAGGCACACGGTGGATCTTCCAGTACGGCAAGTCCCAGAAAACAGACCTCTTTTTCCATACCTTCAGCAGCGGCTCTGGCGCCTTTCGCTTCTTTCCCGGCCCTGGCGCCTTTTGCTTCTTTCCCGGCAGTGGGCAGTCTTTCCAATTTTTCAACAGCTCGTCTATTTCCTCGCCGCTCCTCGTACGCGGGCGTCCTCGGGGTTCGGTTTCACCATCGAATAGATCCTTGCGTTTTCTCCACGGGTCATCATCGCGAAGCCACCTTCGATGTCCCATGAACACGGTTTTCGAAGACCCGGGATCTCTATCTAGCTGGCGATACGTTGTGTCATCCATGCACCTGACGCATCCAGAAAATCCGTGGACCACCTGCCCTGCGAGATATCCGTAACCGAGATAGTCGTGCACCGTCGTGAGCAGCGCGACTCTCATAGGGAAATATTCTTTCTCTGCGGCGTGCCACGTATTGGCTGGCATTTTCCACAGCGTGTCTAGCTCCTCTTTCAGCAGCCCCAGATATAGATTGATGTCGTTCCCTGGTTGTTTCGGTCCTTCGATTAGCATACTCATGTGAATGTACTTCCTCTTCATGCACAACCAGGGGGGAAGGTTGTACATCCACACAAACACAGGCCAGGTGCTATGTGTGCTTCTCTGGCTGCCAAACAGATTGACTCCATCGGTGCTCGCGCCCAGCACGATGTTCCTTGGATCGTTCCCAAATTCTAGGTCTTCGAAGTTCAACGCTTGCCACTGGCTCGCATCCTTAGGGTGACTCAGCATCTTGTCTTTTTTATCTATCTCCGGATCATTTGCGTCATCTTCTCGCTTCTTCTCCTCCCTATCCGCGTGCCAATGCAGGAGCTTTGCTACCTTAGGGTCCGCGAAATACCGCTGCAGACGAGGAGTGATCGGAAAGTACCACACCACTTTTCGAGGAGCTTTCTTCCTCTTCTTGTATCGAGTGACGCCGCCCACCGGACATATGGTAGACTCCGCGTGCTCGTCCCGATAAATGATGCAATTGTTCATGCACACATGGTATTTCACGTGCGGTAAATCCAGAGGACACACGATTTTCTTCGCCTCCTCGAAACTGGTCGGGCACTTGTTCCCCTTGGGAAGACGTTCGTGCCAGAATGACATGTTCTCGTCGAAGCATGCGTCGGTCATTTTGTGCTTTTCCTTCATCTCCAGAGCCATGAGCGTTACTTTCAGGTGGGTATCCTCGGGCCTGCATCCTTCATACAATGGAGTAATCGCGTCTATCTCCAGTTGATCCAGCTTGGCTTTCTTTCGGGCGGCAGCTCTTGCGTTATCCGTCTGCTTGAGAAGCAGCTCTTGAATATGAGGGTCCTGCACCCAGCCCATCGATGGTCCAGCGTCGTCTGCTCCGCCGGCATCATCATCTTCATGATCATGCCTGTCGTCTGCTCCGGCATCTTCCTCATCATCATGTCCTGCATCTTCTACATGATGACTGTGTACAGCATCACCATCGTGATCATCTCCTGGGGATTCTTCGTCTTCTCGCCCGCCCGAGCCGCGGTGGTTGTCTTGCTGCCCTTCCTCATTTCTTGCCCGGCCCCCATGGACGACTTCGTAGTCATCTTCATCACCTTGCCACCGATAGCCATCCATGAAACCACGCAAGAGCAGGTGGTCCCGCACCTGCCAGGATTCCGGGTCCGCAATAAGGCTCTTCAGCTTGCATCTTCGACACGGACATCTTATCTCCGTCTCGTTCTTTTCAAGCATCTCGGCCTTCGCGGACCTCAAAAACCTATTCACGATGCCTTCGGTCATCATGCGGACCATGGTCGCCTGCGGGGTAGAGCAAAACGATATTTTAGAACCAAGAAAAAATTTGGCATGACTTTCCCTAAAAATAGGACAAAAAAGAATGCTTAATGCCAAAATTCTCGCCGAAACGGAAATGAATCAACATTCCGGCAAAATATTGGCAACTATCGCATTTCAAATACCGGTACACCTCCAAACACAAACACATATGCAACACCACAAACATATGCAACACCACGAACATACATAGATCTAGCTAGGCCATAAAAAGTACATGTGCACATTGTTGTAGGGAGAACAACATAAATATAGCTTCCCCCCTTACTTACCTATCAAAACAAGGTAATTTAACCACTTAAATTGAATGAATCTATGGTGGAAATGAGGTCAAAAAGAGGAGGCACCCGAGACAAGGAGGAGGTGGAGAGAATGAAGTGGGGAGAAAGTGAGTGTGGGTAGGAGAGGCTGTCCAAAATATCTTGTTGCTGCCCACTTACTAATGGCGCACCAACTCTAAATGCGTCATTAGTAATCCAGGTTACTAATGGCGCACCTGCTGGTGGTGCGCCATTAGTATGTTTGGACAGGCGCACTAGTTAAAAAAAATTGATACTAATGGTGCACCCTAGGCCAGGTGCGCCATTACTAGTTGCAACCACTAATGGCGCACTCTGTCTGGATGCGCCATTAGTATGTTTGGACAGGCGCACTAGTTAAATTTTTTTTTTATACTAATGGCGCACCCTGGGCAAGGTGCGCCATTAGTAGTTTCAACTACTAATGGCGCACTGTGTCCGGATGCGCCATTAGTATGTTTGGACAGGCGCACTAGTTAAAAAAAATTTGATACTAATGGCGCACCCTAGGCCAGGTGCGCCATTAGTAGTTTCAACTACTAATGGCGCACTGCGTCTAGATGCGCCATTAGTATGTTTGGACAGGCGCACTAGTTAAAAAAAAATTTAGGATACTAATGGCGCACCCTGGGCTAGGTGCGCCATTAGTAGTTTCAACTCTAATGGCGTATCAGAAGGTGGTGCGCCATTAGTATATACTAATGGCGCACCACTTGTCTGGTGCGCCATTAGTGTCAATCCCATCTATAGCCCTTTTTCTAGTAGTACATCTGAGCCCAGATGGCTAATGCGGGTTCCTGTATCGTTACAAACATCAGTAAACCGGCAACGCATGAGAGGATATGTTGAAAGCATAAAGGAAGGATGCTTACCAAACACAGCAGAGGTCATAGCATGCACTTGCCGCTTTACACCAGTCAGCTCGTCAACCACCGGTTTAAGAGCGGCTTCTGTGTTTTCAGCCCTTTTTATCAAAGCGGCTTTTTCAGTCTCCCAATCCGCCCGCTCTTTGTTGAAGCCCTCTTTCAGTTTCTCCATAGCGCCTAGAGCGTGGGTCAACTCTTCCTTGGCTTTAGAGGCTTCACCTTGCTGGGTTTTGATGTTCTCCTGCAGATCAGCGGTTTGGCATTCCTTCTTGCTCAGCTCCGCCTGTAAAGAGACAGATACATAATGAGTTGACAGTACATATTTGAATTACCAAGCACATAACAAGTTATGCCCTTAGTACTTGGGGGCTAATGCATATTTGCGTTTACTCAGAAATTTTTACAAGTCCCAAACACAATACAAGTATTAAGCTTGGCACTTGGGGGCTAATGTGTGTTTGCTCAAAAGCTGTTGATATGGGAATTCTTCTACAGTCCCGGTTCATCTTTATAAAGTTAAACCGGCCCTTGGGGACTATACCGGTGAAAGAGCAGTATGGAAAATTATAAGGAACTGGTTCATCTTAACAAGGTAATCCGGTCCCTGGAGGCTAAATAGGCAAGGGTAAGTTATGACAAAAGTCCCGGTTTAGATTGGTATCATAAACCGTCACTTGGGAGCTACTACGAGTTGATGAACTGCAATTGGACAAAGGAGAAAAACAGTAGTTACCTCATATCGTTCCTTCATCAAGTTTACCAAACTAGCTTCATAGTCACGACTGGTATACAGACGGTTCAAGAAGCCAGAGTGAATATCTTGAACATTGAGGTTGGCGAAGCTTGATAAATCGGCATTCCATTTGCCCTTGCCAATAGCAGAGAGAGAGCATCCTTGGCAGTATGCTTTGACAAAGCTACAGGGTTGCCTGGAGTGGAGTGGCCAGTGCCAGTAATCATAACATCATCATCTTGTTCATCCGCAGCTCTTGCCGGGGTTGGCGGTTTATCAGTGTCCTTCATTGGACTGACCGGTTTGTCACCAGTTCGGACAGGGCTGGTTGGCCGGTCTGCATGACTTGTAGTATCAACTTGCACTTGTTCAGCAAGGAAATCATGGTCTTGAAGCGGTGGATCGGGAAGCATGGCGTCAGCATCGGTTTCTTCCAGATCTGGATTTGTTTCCGGTTCAGCAGCTACATTATCGTCAGCCGGTTTGTTCAACCGAGCTTTCTTGCTGGGTCTTGGCTTGGCGCTGCGAAAAGATAAGACATAAGGATCAGTACAGTATGAAAAGATAACATACCAAGAATAAAGACATGTGCATAACTCACCCAGGAACTGTTTTGAGAGGTGGAAGCTGTGTGGCCGAAGACTCACGAGAGGATGAGTGAGAAGTACCCTGATAATTTGAATCAGACGGGTTAAGAGGCTGGCGAAAACAACCTGCTTTTGGGCATGAAGTATCAATGGGATAAGAGACCTCTGATCGGCGTTTCCGAACCGGACTGTTCGGTAAACTTGCGGAGGTAACTACCTGGCCGCTGTGCCGGGTTGTACGGCGAGCTTCGTGCTGCTGCGTCTTCAAAAGAAAGTTTGGATCCAAATAAGCAAGAGGGTGAGAAAATTTTACTTTCCGGTTTGCTTGACGGATTTTTGATGTTGGCAGAGGATCTGAATCAGAGGAAAGAATAGTTACCTCTACGTCCTCAGCATGACTGCATTCCGCGTCGTCCTGATAATAATCATTGTCAATGAGATGTACAAAAATAAACCAAGAGAGTCAAGTTCTACCTCTGATTCTGGATTACGCACATTGTCATCAGCTGGTAGATCGAAGGATGCAGTGGTCCTTCTCTTGGCAGGTTTCTTGACAACCTTGGTCTTTGGTCGAACTGGCTTGACCGGTTTGTCTTGCGGTTTTGCCGGTTTATCTTGTTATGGTTTCTTGTTCCAGAACGGATCATCACCCTGTCAGAAAAATAATCACACTTTCAGAGAGTATTTGGACAGAAGCAAATTCAGATACAAAGGATTATATGATTCTTACAGCTGGTGGTTTATTGAAGGTGCAGAAAGGGAGTAGCCCGGTTTGGCAACAGACGGCCTCCGGTTTGTTCAGAATTTTCTTTACAGCCTCAGTGACTTCGTCATCTGTAAGCTGAATGTCAATGTGCCGCTGAGCATCCTTCAAACTCCCCGTGTACTCACACATCAAACCGGGGCGCCGGCTTAAGGGCAGAATGCTCCAGCTTATCCAGCAACGAGCAAGATCGACTCCTGTCAAACCGTTCGCCATGAAGGCTCTAAGCTTCGAAAGTTGGGGGGCATAGTTGGCCCGTTCTCTTGTTGTCAGCCTCTGAGGAAACAAGTGTGTGTTGCTCAGGCGTTCAGGGCGGTAACCCGGCAGGGGGTTTTCGTCAGATGGAGAGGTATCCATGCAGTAAAACCAAGTTTGGTTCCACTCTTTGGGGTGACTATGGAGTTTTGGATGGGGGAAGGTGACTTCTTTTCTCTTCTGAACCGCCATCCCACCCAGTTCCGTATTGGGTCCATCTAAGAACTCAGTGCGACGGTTTAAATGAAAGAAATCCCTAAATAGTTCGACTGTAGGTTCCTCTTGCAGATAAGCTTCACAGAATACTTGGAAGTGGCAGATATTGGTAACAGAGTTGGGGCCGGTGTCTTGAGGGCGCAGCTGAAAATTGGCTAGCACATCTCGGAAATTTTTTGAACCGGGAGGGCTAAAACCTCGTCCGAGATGATCAGCAAACACGATTACTTCTCCATTCTTGGGTGTAGGAGGATTTTCTGGGCCAGGGACCCTCCAGTGGATGACATCTTTCTTGGCTAGGGCGCCCGTCTTAACAAGGTTGTTTAATTGCTCCTCGGTTACTCGAGAGGGAGCCCAATTGCACTCACAAACTTGTTTAGCCATGACAAGGAAAATCTGAAACATGAGTATTACCGGCTTAAGATTTACAGTGGACAACTATACAGCGGTATCAGGATACTAGCATATTGGTAAACCGGAGTCTGGCAATGGAACAGTGTAATGCATTGGCGGTTCAACAGGGGACTAATGGTATCTACCGGGTGATCATTTTTTCTGTGAGGTTAAACTGGCCAATCTAGTATTCAAAGGGTGTAAGAGAAGGAAGAAATAAGTTTCACATCTTGCTATGGTATATTCAGATCTACCGCGCATGGGAAAAACAAAATATATTCTGACCTAAATTCCAGTGTACTGAAGGTTCACCAAGATGAGATGAGTTGGATACCAAACAGGTGCTAAAACTGCTAAAGCACGAGATCTATGTAGTTTAAACTACTACCGCACGAGACCTATGTCGTTTTTGGATCTAACCCACGGATATAAACAAGGGAAAAGAAGGGCGGCGACGAACACCGATGAACGACGGAAACCCCAAGCGCAGATCTATGGTAAGAGAAAGGGGAGACTTACGGATGCTGTTGAGCAGCGGCGGCGCGCGGAGGAGCTCTGGTACGTTCAGGTCGATGCAGCGGCCAAAGTTGGTGCAGCGGTCGAAGGTTGACGGCGGCGGCTGAGGTCGAGGGTTCGGGCGTCGCGAGGATGAAGATGAAGCGAAGAGGCACGAGGGGGAAACTGGAAAGACCCCCTGGCCCTATTTATAAGGAGATAAATGACAGATGCGAAAATCGAGGAGCCGGATTTCTGGATAAGGTAATGTTGTCGCCTCGATTGTCGGAGGCTCGTTAATGACAGGTGACATCACGGCGGTTTACCAAGATCCTAGAAGATGATGTCATGGCGGTTTACAAGATTGTGTGAAGATGTTGAAGAAGAAATTTTCTCAAGTATTGAGGATTGACATGAACCAGTTCAAATCAATCTGGGGCCTAATGTTGGGGATATTACCACTGGGCATAAACCGGCCAGGAGAGGCCGGGTTAACTTCATAAGTAGTTCATCTGTATCTGAAGCCCATGAAGACAGACGGTGACGCTCCATGAAGGCCCAGGGCCCAAAGCTGGTTTAAGGCATGTAGACACAAACCGGCATTGAGATGTAAACTGGTGTTGTAAGATATATGTAGCAGATACCGAACCGGACACGACTATGAGCCGGCCTCGGAGTCTGTAAACCGACAGGCGTCAACCCATGTATATAAGGGGACGACCCGGCGGCGGTTCAGGGACAACAGACAACAACTCGAGGCTCAGGCAAAGCGTATTCGCTCCCTGGTCATCGAAACCCCATCAATTCCATCACAACTAGACGTAGGCTTTAACCTTCATCGAAGGGGCCGAACTAGTATAAAACTCTCTTGCGTCCCTTGTCCGCTTTAACCCCTTCAAGCTAACCCATAGTGATGGCTCCACGACTAAGTCCTTTCTCTAGGACATCTGCCGTGACAAAACCACGACAGGCACCGTCTTGCGTTGATTCTTCTTCCCATATTTTCCAAATATTCCAAAAATATTCTCCGTCTGTCTTTATCCCGTTTGGATTCCATTTGATATGGGGTTTCTGCGAAACATAAAACATGCAACAAACAGGGACTGGCACTAGGCACTGGATTAATATGTTAGTCCCAAAAATAATATAAAAAGTTGCCAAAAAGTATATGAAAGTTGTATAATTTGGCATGGAACAATCAAAAACTATACATACGACGGAGACGTATCAGCATCCCCAAGCTTAATTCCTGCTCGTCCTCGAGTAGGTAAATGATAAAAAAGATAATTTTTGATGTGGAATGCTACCTAGCATAATCTCGATCATGTAATCTAATCATGGCATGAATATTAAGACACGAGTGATTCAAAGCAATAGTCTATCATTTGACATAAAAACAATAATACTTCAAGCGTACTAATAAAGCAATCATGTCTTTTCAAAATAACATGGCCAAAGAAAGTTATCCCTACAAAATCATATAGTCTGGCTATGCTCCATCTTCACCACACAAAATATTCACATCATGCACAACCCCGATGACAAGCCGAGCAATTGGTTCATACTTTTTAACGCGCTTCAGCTTTTTCAACCCTCACGCAATACATGAGCGCAAGCCAAGGATATAGCACTATAGGTGGAATAGAATATGATGATGGGGGTTATGTGGAGAAGACAAAAAAGGAGAAAGTCTCACATCGACGCGGCTAATCAACGCGCTATGGAGATGCCCATCAATTGATGTCAATGTGAGGAGTAGGGATTGCCATGCAACGGATGCACTAGAGCTATAAGTATTTGAAAGCTCAAACTGAAACTAAGTGGGTGTGCATCCAACTTGCTTGCTCATGAATACCTAGGGCATTTGAGGAAGCCCATCATTGGAATATACAAGCCAAGTTCTATAATGAAAATTCCCACTAGTATATGAAAGTGATAACTCAAGAGACTCTCTATATGAAGAACATGGTGCTACTTTGAAGCACAAGTGTGGTAAAAGGATAGCAACATTGCCCCTTTTCCCCTTTTTTGCGGGCTTCTTTGGCCCCTTTTTTTATTTAGGCTTCTTTGGCCTCTCTTTTTTTATTGGGGCAATGCTCCAATAATGATGATCATCACACTTTTACTTACTTACTTACAACTCGATATTACAACTCGATACTAGAACAAAGATATGACTCTATATGAATGCCTCCGGTGGTGTACCGGGATGTGCAATGATCTAGCGTAGCAATGATATCAAAAATGGACAAGCCATGAAAACATCATGCTAGCTATCTTACGATCATGCAAAGCAATATCACAATAAATGCTCAAATCATGTATATGATGATGATGGAAGTTGCATGGCAATATATCTCGGAATGGCTATGGAAATGCCATGATAGGTAGGTATGGTGGCTGTTTTGAGGAAGATATAATGAGGCTTATGTGTGACAGAGTGTATCGTATCACGGGGTTTGGATGCACCGGCGAAGTTTGCACCAACTCTCGAGGTGAGAAAGGGCAATGCACGGTACCGAAGAGGCTAGCAATGATGGAAGGGTGAGAGTGCGTATAATCCATGGACTCACATTAGTCATAAAGAACTCATATACTTATTGCAAAAGTTTATTAGCCCTCGAAGCAAAGTACTACTACGCATGCCCCTAGGGGGATAGATTGGTAGGAAAAGACCATCGCTCGTCCCCGGCCGCCACTCATAAGGAAGACAATCAATATATAAATCATGCTCCGACTTCGTTACATAACGGTTCACCATACGTGCATGCTATGGGAATCACAAACCTCAACACAAGTATTTCTACTAATCCACAACTACCCACTAGCATGACTCTAATATCACCATCTTTATATCGCAAAACTATTGCAAGGAATCAAACATATCATATTCAGTGATCTACAAGTTTTATGTAGGATTTTATGACTAACCATGTGAATGACCAGTTCCTGTCATCTCTCTAAATAGATATAAGTGAAGCAAGAGAGTTTAATTCTTTCTACAAAAGATATGCCCACGCTCTAACAAATATAAGTGAAGCAAAAGAGCATTCTACAAATGGCGGTTTTCTATCTAAAGAGAAATAGGCAATCCAAACTTCAAATGATATAAGGGAAGCACATGAAGCATTCTATAAAGCTATACTCAAAGAATATAAGTGAAGTGCAATGAGCATTCTATAAATCAACCAAGGACTATCTCATACCAGCATGGTGCATAAAAGAAAATGAAAATTAAATGCAAAAGACGCTCCAAGATTGCACATATCGCATGAACGAAACGAATCTGAAAACATACCGATACTTGTTGAAGAAAGAGGGGATGCCTTCCGGGGCATCCCCAAGCTTAGACGCTCGAGTCTCCTTGAATATTTACTTGGGGTGCCTTGGCATCCCCAAGCTTGAGCTCTTGCCTCTCTTCCTTCTTCTCACATCAAGACCTTCTCGATCATCGAACACTTCATCCACACAAAACTTCAATAGAAAACTCGGTAAGATCCGTTAGTATAATAAAGCAAATCACTACTCTAAGTACTGTTGCAAACCAATTCATATTTTGTTTTTGCATTGTTTCTACTGTAATATAGCTTTTCCATGGCTTAATCCACTGATAGGAATTGATAGTTTCATCAAAACAAGCAAACTATGCATCAAAAACAGAATCTGTCTAAAACAGAACAGTCTGCAATAATCTGAACATTCACAATACTTCTGATACTTGAACAATTCTGCCAAAATTAGGAAAAATAAAAAAATTCTATAGGAAGACCGTGCAAAAAGAATCAGAACCGTTTGACTTTCCAGTAAAACATGTAAAATTGCGCACTACAACCAAAGTTTCTGTCCTGCACCGTACAAACCAACAACCATTGTAAACATCCTAAAGGCAAACCTTAGCACATTATTTTTATAATACAATGGAATTGTACAAGGGGATAATTATTTTTGTTGAAAAGTTTTTGTACTTAAGATTCACAAAGTTTCCATGGGCATGAACAAAGTTCAAGGACGTCCCCCACTTTCACAATGCTCGTCTATCTCACTTTCACTTTTCTTTTTGAAAAGTTTTAGGTTCCCCTCTTTATTTTTTTTGTTTTTAAACTATATGAAAGCACTCAACAGAAATAAAAGACTCTCTAAAACTTCCGGGTTGTCTCCGGCAGCGCTTTCTTTAAAGCCATTAAGCTAGGCATATAGTGCTCAAGTAATGGATCCACCCGGATCCCAAGGTATATCAAAGCCAATTTTAATTAGCAATGATTTGTAATTTAGTAGTGAGCACAAAGTAACATATATCATGTAATGACGAAGTCTAACTCTCTTCCTATGCATCGGTATGTCATAAAAGAACAATTCATGCACACATAGTAGAGGCCAATGCACAGTATAAACAGTTTCTTGCAATTTTTTCGTGTTGGAAACATAAAGGGGCGGAGATGTAGTTCCCCTCTCATAATAATTGCAAGTAGGAGCAGCAAGCACATGCATATTATATCTATCAAAATTATCATGTGCAATGGTAAAAGGCAACCCATCAATATAATCCTTAATAAGCACAAACTTCTCCGATATAGTGTAGTAGGAAGAATTCAAAAAGATAATAGGACTATCATGCGTGGGTGCAATAGCAACAATTTCATGTTTAACATAAGGAACTATAGCAAGTTCATCTCCATAAGCATAATTCATATTGGCATCTTGGCCACAAGCATAGCAAGCATCATCAAAAAGGGATATTTCAAGAGAATCAACGGGATCATAACAGTCATCATAGCAATCATCCTTTGGTAAGCACGAAGGGAAATTAAACAATGTATGAGTTGAAGAGTTACTCTCATTAGAAGGTGGGCACGGGTAGCTAATCCGCTCGTCCTCCTTTTGTTCTTCGCTCTCCTCCTCATCTTTTTCATCCAATGAGCTCACAGTTTCATCAATTTCTTCTTCCATAGATTCCTGCAAAATATTAATCTCTTCTTGGACAGCGGAGACTTTCTCAATAAATGCATGAATATCAGAATTGAATTCGTAATTCTCATAGCAATATTTAAGGATAGCTAAATTTTCAGGTCTATAAACAACATCATAAAGATTTTCAAACTCTTTGAACATAGATTCAATTTCATAAGCACCCATAAAAGCAACAAATTCTTCTATTTGTTCCACATCATAGTAATCATATATACCTCTAGCATAAGAAGCCAAGGTTTCATTATCATTAAACTTGCATGAAAAGGGAAGGTGTGGAGACTTCATCCTAGAGCAACAAGTATAATCATATCTCAAGCATAGTTGCCTAGCATACCACTTCAATATATGAATTTGATCCCATAATAGTTTCCCTTTCTGAGTCAAGCGATAATCCCTAAAGTATTCGCGTTGATCCAACGTGTCTCGCATTACATAGATGAATGGGGTTTTCTCAGGATTATCAAAGTAGTACATAATATCTTTCACATAACCAGCATCGAGGGTTTTAGGAGGTTCCCCATCTCCATGAGTAGCAAGTACACCTAATTTTTTTGGTATTTCGTGTTCCATATCCATAACTAAAGATAGAGAACAACTAAGAACAGCAAATAAACATTACTTAGTGATAAAGAAAACCAGCTCACACGAGAATATTCACCCCACGCTATTGCTCCCCGCCAACGGCGCCAGAAAAAGGTCTTGATAACCCACAAGTATAAGGGATCAATTGTAGCCTCTTTCGATAAGTAAGAGTGTCGAACCCAATGAGGAGCTAAAGGTAGAAGAAATATTCCCTCAAGTTCTATCGACCACCGATACAACTCTACGCATGCTTGACGTTCGCTTTACCTAGAACAAGTATGAAACTAGAAGTACTTTGTAGGTGTTTTTGGATAGGTTTGCAAGGTAATAAAGAGCGCGTAAATAAAATCTAGGGGCTGTTAAAGTAAAGACACAATAAAGTTAGTATAGGGAGTGTGGAAAAGTGGTGGTAGGAGTTGCGAAATTGTCCCTAAGCAATTGACTACTTTACTAGACCGATAGCAAGTTTTATGTGGGAGAGGCCACTGCTAGCATGTCATCCCTGACTTGGAATTCTATGCACTTATGATTGGAACTATTAGAAAGCATCCGCAACTACTAACGTTCATTAAGGTAAAACCCAACCATAGCATTAAGTTATATTGGTCCCCCTTCAATCCCGTATGCATCAATTTCTATGCTAGGTTGAAGCTTCTGTCAGTCTTGCCCTCCAATACATAGTCTTATCAACATACAACTAACCCTATGGTGTGATCCACGCGCGCGCTCATATGATGGGCACCAAAGGACAGCAACATAACCACAAGAATATTAAATCAATCATAGCAATTCATCAACCACCGATAGGACAACGAAAATCTACTCAGACATCATAGGATGGCAACACATCATTGGATAATAATATGAAGCATAAAGCACCATGTTCAAGTAGAGGGTACAGCGGGTTGCGGGAGAGTGGACCGCTGTAGATAGAGGGGGGAAGGTGATGGAGATGTTGGTGAAGATGGCGGAGGTGTTGGTGAAGATCGCGGTGATGATGATGGTGGCCACGGCAGCGTTCCGGCGCCACCGGAAGAGAGGGGGAGAGGGGCCCCCTTCTTCTTCTTCTTCCTTGACCTCCTCCCTAGATGGGAGAAGGGTTTCCCCTCTGTTCCTTGGCCTCCATGGCATGGGAGGGGCGAGAGCCCCTCCGAGATTGGATCTGTCTCTCTGTCTCTCTCTGTTTCTGCGTTCTCGTCCTCTGCCCTTTCACCGTTTCGTATATATATGGAGATCCGTAACTCCGATTGGATTGAAACCTTCGCCCAGATTTTTCTCCGAAAATTAGCTTTCTTGCGGCCGAAGAAGAGCAGCAATCGCCTTACGGGGGGCCCACGAGGGTCAGAGGCGCGCCCAGGGGGGTGGGGCGCGCCCCCCTGCCTCGTGCCCCCCTCGGGCACCGTCTCGCTTTGATTCCTCTTCCCATATTTTCCAAATATTCCAAAAATATTCTCCGTCCTTTTTTATCCCGTTTGGATTCCGTTTGATATGGGGTTTCTGCGAAACATAAAACATGCAACAAAAAGGAACTGGCACTGGGCACTGGATCAATATGTTAGTCCCAAAAATAATATAAAAAGTTGCCAAAAAGTATATGAAAGTTGTATAATATTGGCATGGAACAATCAAAAATTATAGATACGACGGAGACGTATCATACATGGACGTTTCTGCTGAGCTGTTTGGAAGAAAGAGAACGAGCCGGCGCTTCGGCCTCGGCAAGCCAATGTTGCCGGGGGCTACAAATACAAGAATCCAACCACGGCAAGCCAAGGCTGCCGGGGGCTGCAGATTCAGATAAGTCTTTTATCCTCTGTTGTGCATTTCCGTATGAAGTTGGGACATATGAAACCTCGTTTTGCTCCTAGACCACCGTGCTCCCCCTTTTTTCCTGTACCCACGTCCCTGGGTCGGAACCGGGTCGTAGTCGCGGTGGCGAGGAAATAAACGAAGGGCCTAACTCTACTTCACCCCTGCCTTCACCAAGAGCGTGAGAATGGTCTACTGATGTAAGGGGACGGCAAGGCCTGTTGCCGGGCGACAATGTTTATCTTAAAAATAACAAGGATTCATTCATTGGCATGGGCCTCGCTCACGCACAAAGAACCCGGCAAGCACCCTTTTCCATTAAAAACATCCCATACAGGTACAGTTCATACGGGATGAAAAACATGAGCAAGGGGATTACAAGTTTTAAATCTAACAAGTGCCCGCAGGCTTACAAACCAAAAAGAGATAAGATGCCCGTAATCCCTTTCTTGTCCCTCTCCTCAGAAGGTGGAACAAGATAGCAGGAGGGCAAAAAAGAGCGCCTAGGCGAGGTACGAGGAGCAGAAGGCACCAAGAGAGCATCCCGGTGCCGGGAGAGGAGCTGGAAGATGAGGCAGCGGGCCGACAAATACGCGATGAAGGCGTCGGTGCTCGCGTACTCTGACTTGACGGCCCGCCTTCGTCGCCTTCTCCGGCCCTCCTATGCCAGCCGCCCAAGGAGGCGGCGGGGAGCGCGCCGATGGAGAGCTTGACGAGGAAGGCCTTCGGCAGGGCGCCTGGCCGAGGAAGGGATGACGCGGTCAGTCGGAGTCGAGGTCGGCGTCACCCCGCTCGACGCTTTCGTCGTCGCTGTCGCTGTCCTCCTCGTCACTCCCGCTCGAGGAAGAATCTTCATCGTCGGAGGAGCTCTCCACGCAGCACTTTAGGTGAGTTCCAAGATCTCCAAAGACCTTGACGGAGAGCAGGCCGTCCTCCATTAACTTGAAGTAGAGGACGAGCCCCGCCGTCAGGCTGTGGACACGAGCGAATGTCTTCCATCCGTGACGGAGGTACATGACGTGAGGAGCGGGGAAGTCGACGTCGACCCGCGTGACGCCGTTCCCGCAGCCCCTCATGTGCAACCTAAGGGTCTGGGGTGGATCGAGCTCCATCTCCCAAGCACATGGGGTAGGGAGACGAAGACGACAATGATGTGGCCGGCGCAGAGTGATGAAGAAGTTCTACCTCTTGAGCACTGCGTTGGTTTTCCCTTGAAGAGGAAAGGGTGATGCGGTAAAGTAGCGTAAGTATTTCCCTCAGTTTTTGAGAACCAAGGTATCAATCCAGTAGGAGGCCACGCTCAAGTCCCTCGCAGCTACACAAAAAAATAAAAACCTCACAACCAACGCAATAAAGGGGTTGTCAATCCCTTCACGGCCACTTATGAAAGTGAGATCTGAAAGATATGATAAGATAATATTTTTGGTATTTTTATAATAAAGATGCAAAGTAAAATAAAAGGCAATAAAAATAGCTAAGTGTTGGAAGATTAATATGATGGAAAATAGACCCGGGGGCCATAGGTTTCACTAGTGGCTTCTCTCAAGAGCATAAGTATTACAGTGGGTGAACAAATTACTGTTGAGCAATTGATAGAATTGAGCATAGTTATGAGAATATCGAGGTATGATCATGTATATAGGCATCACGTCCGTGACAAGTAGACCGACTCCTGCCTGCATCTACTACTATTACTCCACACATCGACCGCTATCCAGCATGCATCTAGAGTATTAAGTTCAAAAGAACAGAGTAATGCTTTAAGTAAGATGACATGATGTAGAGGGATAAACTCATGCAATATGATATAAACCCCATCTTGTTATCCTCGATGGCAACAATACAATACGTGCCTTGCTGCCCCTGCTGTCACTGGGAAAGGACACCGCAAGATTGAACCCAAAGCTAAGCACTTCTCCTATTGCAAGAAAGATCAATCTAGTAGGCCAAACCAAACTGATAATTCAAAGAGACTTGCAATGATAACCTATCATACATAAAAGAATTTAGAGAAGATTCAAATATTGTTCATAGATAAACTTGATCGTAAACCCACAATTCATCGGTCTCAACAAACACACTGCAAAAGAAGATTATATCGAATAGATCTCCACGAGAATCATGGAGAACTTTGTATTGAGAAAGAGAGAGAAGAAGCCATCTAGCTAATAACTATGGACCCGAAGGTCTGAGGTAAACTACTCACACATCATCGGAGAGGCTATGGTGTTGATGTAGAAGCCCTCCGTGATCAATGCCCCCTCTGGCAGGACGCCGGAAAAGGCCCCAGAAGGTTGCGGCGGTGGAATTAGGTTTTCGTGGATGCCTCTGTTGGTTTCGGGGTACGTAGGTATATATAGGAGGAAGAAGTACGTCGGTGGAGCAACGTGGGCCCCATGAGGGTGGAGGGCGCGCCCAGGGGGGTAGGCGCGCCCCCGTGCCTCGTGCTCTCCTGGTTGATTTCTTGACGTAGACTCCAAGTCCTCTGGATCACGTTTGTTCCGAAAATCACGTTCCCGAAGGTTTCATTCCGTTTGGACTCCGTTTGATATTCTTTTTCTGCGAAACTCTGAAATAGGCAAAAAAAACAGCAATTTGGGCTGGGCCTCTGGTTAATAGGTTAGTCCCAAAAATAATATAAAAGTGTATAACAAAGCCCATTAATCATCCAAAACAGAATATAATATAGCATGAAGCAATCAAAAATTATAGATACGTTGGAGACGTAGCAAGCATCCCCAAGCTTAATTCCTGCTCGTCCTCGAGTAGGTAAATGATAAAAACAGAATTTTTGATGCGGAATGCTACTTGGCATAATTTTTTTAATGTAACCCTCTTAATTGTGGTATGAATATTCAGATCCGAAATATTCAAGATAAAAGTTTAATGTTGACATAAAAGCAATAATACTTCAAGCATACTAACTAAGCAATTATGTCTTCTCAAAATAACATGGCCAAAGAAAGTTCATCCCTAAAAAATCATATAGTTTAGTCATGCTCCATTTTCGTCACACAAGAATGCTCTCATCATGCACAACCCCGATGACAAGCCAAGCAGTTGTTTCATACTTTAGTAATCTCAAAAAAATTCAACCTTCACGCAATACATGAGCGTGAGCCATGGATATAGCACTATGGGTGGAATAGAATATAATCATGGGGGTTATGTGGAGAAGACAAAAAGGAGAAAGTCTCACATCAACGTGGCTAATTAACGGGCTATGGAGATGCCCATCGATTGATGTTAATGCAAGGAGTAGGGATTGCCATGCAACGGATGCACTAGAGCTATAAATGCATAAGAGCTCAACAAAAGAAACTAAGTGGGTGTGCATCCAACTTGCTTGCTCACGAAGACCTAGGGCATTTGAGGAAGCCCATTGTTGGAATATACAAGCCAAGTTCTATAATGAAAAATTCCCACTAGTATATGAAAGTGACAAGACAAGAGACTCTCTATCATGAAAATCATGGTGCTACTTTAAAGCACAAGTGTGGAAAAAAGGATAGTAGCATTGTCCCTTTTTAATTATTATTTTTGGGCCTCCCTTTTTTTTATTTGGCCTTTCTCTTCTTTTTTATTGGGACAATGCTCTATGAATGATGATCATCACACTCCTATTTATTTACAACTCAATGATTACAACTCGATACTAGAACAAGGTATGACTCTAAATGAATGCCTCCGGCGGTATACCGGGATAGGCAATGAATCAAGAGTGACATGTGTGAAAAATTATGAACGGTGGCTTTGCCACAAATACGATGTCACTACATGATCATGCAAAGCAATATGACAATGATGAACGTGTCATGATAAACGGAACGGTGGAAAGTTGCATGGCAATATATCTCGGAATGGCTATGGAAATGCCATAATAGGTAGGTATGGTGGCTGTTTTGAGGAAGATATAAGGAGGTTTATGTGTGACATAGTGTATCATATCACGGGGTTTGGATGCACCGGCGAAGTTTGCACCAACTCTCAATGTGAGAAAGGGAAATGCACGGTACCGAAGAGGCTAGCAATGATGGAAGGGTAAGAGTGCGTATAATCCATGGACTCAACATTAGTCATAAAGAACTCACATAATTATTGCAAAAATCTACAAGTCATCAAAAAACAAGCACTACGCGCATGCTCCTAGGGGGGTAGATTGGTAGGAAACGACCATCGCTCGTCCCCGACCGCCCCTCATAAGGAAGACAATCAAAGAACACCTCATGTTTCAAATTTGTTACATAACGTTTACCATACGTGGATGCTACGGGACTTGCAAACTTCAACACAAATATTTCTCAATTCCACAACTACTCAACTAGCACAACTTTAATATCACTACCTCCATATCTCAAAACAATCATCACGCATCAAACTTCTCTTAGTATTCAGCACACTCATAAGGAAGTTTTTACTAGTCTCGAATACTTAGCACATTAGGATTAATTTTCCTATTTAAGCAAATTAGCATGCTGTTTAAGACTCTCAAAATAATATAAGTGAAGCATGAGAGAATAATAGTTTCTATAAAACAAAACCACCGCCGTGCTCTAAAAGATATAAGTGAAGCACTAGAGCAAAAACTATGTAGCTCAAAAGATATAAGTGAAGCGCATAGAGTATTCTAATAAATTCCGAATCATGTGTGTTTCTCTCAAAAGGTGTGTGCAGCAAAGATGATTGTGGTAAACTAAAAAGCAAAGACTCAAATCATACAAGACGCTCCAAGCAAAAACACATATCATGTGGTGAATAAAAATATAGCTCCAAGTAAAGTTACCGATGGAAGTAGACGAAAGAGGGGATGCCTTCCGGGGCATCCCCAAGCTTTGGCTTTTTGGTGTCCTTATATTATCTTGGGGTGCCGTGGGCATCCCCAAGCTTAGGCTCTTGCCACTCCTTGTTCCATAATCCATCAAATCTTTTACCCAAAACTTGAAAACTTCACAACACAAAACTTAACAGAAAATCTCGTGAGCTCCGTTAGCGAAAGAAAACAAAACACCACTTCAAGGTACTGTAGTTAACTCATTCTTTATTTATATTGGTGTTAAACCTACTGTATTCCAACTTCTCTATGGTTTATAAACTATTTTACTAGCCATAGATTCATCAAAATAAGCAAACAACACACGAAAAACAGAATCTGTCAAAAACAGAACAGTCTTTAGTAATCTGTAACTAACGCAAACTTCTGGAACTCAAAAAATTCAGAAAAAATAGGACGACCTAGACAATTTGTTTATTGATCAGCAGAAATTGGAATCAGTATTTTATCACGTTCTGGTGATTTTTAATAATTGTTTTCGTGAACAGAAAGTTTCTGGAATTTTCAGCAAGATCAAATAACTATCATCCAAGAAGATCCTATAGGTTTAACTTGTCACAAAACACTAATTAAAACATAAAAACAAATCTAACCAGAGGCTAGATCAAATATTTATTTCTAAACAGAAGCAAAAAGCAAAAAAATAAAAATAAAATTGGGTTGCCTCCCAACAAGCGCTATCGTTTAACGCCCCTAGCTAGGCATAAAAGCAAGGATAGATCTAGGTATTGCCATCTTTGGTAGGCAATCCATAAGTGGCTCTCATAATAGATTCATATGGTAGTTTAATTTTCTTTCTAGGGAAGTGTTCCATGCCTTTATTTAACAGAAATTGGAATCTAATATTTCCTTCCTTCATATCAATAATTGCACCAATCGTTCTAAGGAAAGGTCTACCAAGAATAATAGGACATGAAGGATTGCAATCTATGTCAAGAACAATAAAATCTACGGGCACATAGTTCCTATTTGCAACAATAAGAACATCATTAATTCTTCCCATAGGTTTCTTAATGGCAGAATCCGCAAGGTGCAAGTTCAAGGAACAATCATCAAATTCACAGAAACCTAGCAAATCACACAATGTTTTTGGAATCGTGGAAAGACTAGCACCCAAGTCACACAAAGCATAGCATTCATGATCTTTAATTTTAATTTTAATAGTAGGTTCCCACTCATCATAAAGTTTTATAGGGATAGAAACTTCCAACTCAAGTTTTTCTTCATAAGATTGCATCAAAGCATCAACGATATGTTTAGTAAAAGCTTTATTTTGACTATAAGCATGAGGAGAATTTAGCACGGATTGCAACAAGGAAATACAATCTATCAAAGAGAAATTATCATAATTAAATTCCCTGAAATCCAAAATAGTGGGTTCATTAATATCTAGAGTTTTGATCTCTTCAATCCCACTTTTACCAATTTTTGCATCAAGATCTAAAAACTCCGAATTTTTGGAACGCCTTCTAGGTAGAGATGGCTCATATTCAGTCCCATCATTATCAAGATTCATATTGGAAACAGAGATTTAATAGGGGACACATCAATAACTTTTAGATCTTCATCTTTATTCTCATAAAAACTAGAAGAACACGCTTTTACAAAGCAAATTCTTAGCACGCATCCTAGCGGTTCTTTCTTTGCACTCATCAATGGAAATTCTCATGGCCTTGAGAGACTCATTGATATCATGCTTAGGTGGGATAGATCTAAGTTTCAAGGAATCAACATCAAGAGAAATTCTATCAACGTTCCTAGCCAATTCATCAATCTTAGGTAACTTTTCTTCAAGCAAAGCATTGAAATTCTTTTGCGAATTCATAAATTCTTTAACACTAGTCTCAAATTCAGAAGGCATCTTATTATAATTTCCATAAGAATTGTTGTAGGAATAACCATAATTATTAGAGGAATTACTAGGGTACGGCCTAGGATTAAAGTTTCCTCTATACGCGTTGTTACCAAAATTATTCCTACCAACGAAATTCACATCCATAGATTCATTATTATTTTCAATCAAAGTAGACAAAGGCATATCATTAGGATCAGAAGAAACAATTTTAGTAGCAAATAATTTCATAAGTTCATCCATCTTTCCACTCAAAACATTAATTTCTTCTATCGCATGCACTTTTTTATTAGTAGATCTTTCGGTGTGCCATTGAGAATAATTAACCATAATATTATCTAGGAGTTTAGTAGCTTCTCCTAAAGTGATTTCCATAAACCCGCGGCCGAATCTAAAAGATTTCTAGAAGCAAAATTTAATCCGGCATAAAAAATTTGTATAATCATCCACAAATTCAAACCATGTGTAGGGCAACTACGTATCATTAATTTCATCCTCTACCAAGCTTGTGCAACATGTTCATGATCAAGTTGCTTAAAATTCATAATATTGTTTCTAAGAGAGATGATCTTAGCGGGAGGAAAATACTTAGAGATAAAAGCATCTTTGCACTTATTCCAAGAATCAATACTATTTTTAGGCAAAGACGAAAACCAAGCTTTAGCACGATCTCTAAGCGAAAAGGAAATAGCTTCAATTTAACAATATCATTGTCCACATCTTTCTTCTTTTGCATATCACACAAATCAACGAAGCTATTTAGATGGTAGCGGCATCTTCACTAGGAAGGCCGGCAAATTGATCTTTCATGACAAGATTCAACAAAGCAGCATTAATTTCACAAGATTCAGTATCGGTAAGGGGAGCAATCGGAGTGCTAAGAAAATCATTGTTGTTGGTATTGGTAAAGTCACACAATTTGGTATTATCTTGAGCCATCGTGACAAGCAAGCAATCCAACACACGAGCTAACAAGAAGCAAGCGAAAAAGAGGCGAACGGAAAGGCGAGAGGGCGAATAAAACAGCAAGGGTGAAGTGGGGGAGAGCAAAACAAGAGGCAAATGGCAAATAATGTAATGCGGGAGATAAGAGTTTGTGATGGGTACTTGGTATGTTGACTTTTGCGTAGACTCCCCAGCAACGGCGCTAGAAATCCTTCTTGCTACCTCTTGAGCACCGCGTTGGTTTTCCCTTGAAGAGGAAAGGGTGATGCAGTAAAGTAGCGTAAGTATTTCCCTCCGTTTTTGAAAACCAAGGTATCAATCCAGTAGGAGGCCACACTCAAGTCCCTCGCACCTACACAAACAAATAAAAACATCGCAACCAACGCAATAAAGGCGTTGTCAATCCCTTCACGGTCACTTACGAAAGTGAGATCTGAAAGATATGATAAGATAATATTTTTGGTATTTTTATAATAAATATGCAAAGTAAAATAAAAGGCAATAAAAATAGCTAAGTGTTGGAAGATTAATATGATGGAAAATAGACCCGGGGGCCATAGGTTTCACTAGTGGCTTCTCTCAAGAGCATAAGTATTACAGTGGGTGAACAAATTACTGTTGAGCAATTAATAGAATTGAGCATAGTTATGAGAATATCTAGGTATGATCATGTACATAGGCATCACGTCCGTGACAAGTAGACCGACTCATGCCTGCATCTACTACTATTACTCCACACATCCACCGCTATCCAGCATGCATCTAGAGTATTAAGTTCAAAAGAACAGAGTAATGCTTTAAGTAAGATGACATGATGTAGAGGGATAAACTCATGCAATATGATATAAACCCCATCTTGTTATCCTCGATGGCAACAATACAATACGTGCCTTGCTGCCCCTGCTGTCACTGGGAAAGGACACCGCAAGATTGAACCCAAAGCTAAGCACTTCTCCTATTGCAAGAAAGATCAATCTAGTAGGCCAAACCAAACTGATAATTCGAAGAGACTTGCAAAGATAACCAATCATACATAAAAGAATTCAGAGAAGATTCAAATATTGTTCATAGATAAACTTGATCATAAACCCACAATTCATCGGTCTCAACAAACACACCGCAAAAGAAGATTACATCGAATAGATCTCCACGAGAATCATGGAGAACTTTGTATTGAGATCCAAAGAGAGAGAAGAAGCCATCTAGCTAATAACTATGGATCCGAAGGTCTGAGGTAAAATACTCACACATCATCAGAGAGGCTATGGTGTTGATGTAGAAGTCCTCCGTGATCAATGCCCCCTCCGGCAGGACGCCGAAAAAGGCCCCAAGATGGGATCTCACGGGTACAGAAGGTTGCGGCGGTGGAATTAGGTTTTCGTGGATGCCTCTGTTGGTTTGGGGGTACGTAGGTATATATAGGAGGAAGAAGTTCGTCGGTGGAGCAACATGGGCCCCACGAGGGTGGAGGGCACGCCCAGGGGGTAGGCGCGCCCCCTGCCTCGTGCTCTCCTGGTTGATTTCTTGACGTAGACTCCAAGTCCTCTGGATCACGCTTGTTCCGAAAATCACGTTCCCGAAGGTTTCATTCCGTTTGGACTCCGTTTGATATTCTTTTTCTGCGAAACTCTAAAATAGGCAAAAAACAGCAATTTGGGCTGGGCCTCCGGTTAATAGGTTAGTCCCAAAAATAATATAAAAGTGTATAACAAATCCCATTAATCATCCAAAACAGAATATAATATAGCATGAAGCAATCAAAAATTATAGATACGTTGGAGACGTATCAAGAACTCACAGGGCTGGTCCCCGACGTGGCCCTCCATCGGGGGAGGCATCGCTGGCGAAGGCAAGGCCAGTGCGCCGCCCCGTCCCCCTCTTCCCCGAGCGCCACGGCGACCTCGGCCTCGCCCCCTCCCCCTTCCTCTCGTGGCTAGCTCCGCCGCCGCGAGCTCTTGGGAAGGAGGTACGCGCTGTCGAGCAGCGACCCTTGCCGCCACAGTTGAAGGGCCGGCGCGTCCTCTTGGCATGGCAGATGGAAGAAAAGAGCCGGAGTGAATGGAGGCGGATGATGAAAGGATGTGGGATGCCATCCCCCTCCCCCTTGTTATAAAGGGGCGGGGTCGGGGCTCGGCCGCCCCACTCGACCAATCCGGTCATCGGGGGCACAGGGAATCGAGACCGACCCGCTGCCCCAATCAGCGACGGCCCGGTTTCCTGCCTCCACCGCCTGCCACCTGCATGGGGAACACGTGGCGTGCAAGCAGAATCGAGGGGACGGGTGAGGCGACCGTTCCCCACCCCGTGATCGGGGGGCACGGACGCCTTGAAGACCATGACCCGAGTCCACTCAGTAAATGAGCCGCGCCTCTGCGTCCCCCTCTTTTTATGGGGAAAGCGCGAGCCGCCTCTTTACTGCGATGTGACGCATGTGTGCGGAGACCGCCCCATGCATGACCCCCACGTCGCGCACGACCCTCCACGTCGCGCGTTCAACACGGGTCGTGGGGAAGCGCAGAGGACAAAAAATTACTGCGGTAAAATCCGCCCCGCCTGCCCGCGCACCGTTCTGGGCCTGGCCCAACAACGTGTCGCGCTTATGTGTGGCCCAGGCCCGGGGGCTCCTGTCGGTGTACAAAAGTAGGGGCACTCCTTTTTACCCCTTTACTTGTGCACGGGCAGTCAGGGCCGCGCCTACGGCCGCACTGGGCAGGGCAGAAGAGGGAAGCCGAAGCGCAAGACAACCGAGGCAACGCCAAGACCAGAAACACTAAAGAGCAAGAGGGTGAGGTGGACTCCCCTGGCAAGACCCTTACCGGGACGGCCTCCGCAGCCCCGGCAAGAGCCTTACCGGGGCAAATTGCCTGACGCCAACGGAGCGCGCCACCCTTGACCCAAAGGGTTCCAAACGCCGCCAACAACTACATTGGAACCAAGGCTCGGGAGGCACCTCCGTGGTGGCATGCAGATCTTTGTCAATATCATAAACACACGAGATCAGATGAAGACCAGAAGACGACTGTCGGATCTGGGGTTCCGGCAAAACCCTTAAGTTTCGAACTCTAGGGTGCGCGCGAAGTCTTTCCCTCCTACCGATCTACGCCCTAGCTCACTAAGATCTCGCGGACGAACTCGACCCACTAGCAACACAGAAGACACAAGATTTATACTGGTTCGGGCCACCGTCGTGGTGTAATACCCTACTCCAGTGTGTGGTGGTGGATTGCCTCTTGGGCTGATGATGAACAGTACAAAGGGGAAGAACAGCCTCCTGAGGTTGAGGTGTTCTTGTGTTCTACGAACTTGTGGGTGAGAACTCGATCCCTACCACTACGGTGTCTAGACCTATTTATAGAGGCCCTGGTCCTCTTCCCAAATACTGAGCAGGAAGGGAGCCAACAACGGCGGCCAATTTGAAAGGGGACAGCTAGTACAAGCTATCCTAACAAAAGTAGTCTTCGCCTGCAAAAGGCCCTGGCGGTGACGCCGTCTTGGGCTCCATGGTGACCTTCGTCTTGTCGTCCTTTCGGTCTTGGTCTCGTTGCACCGATATGGAAACCTTTGCCTGATGCCTCAGTACTCCGCGCCTGCGCTTGCCTCCTTAGCACCAAAGAGGAAACAAGGACGCTGCGCGCGCTAGCGCCCGCCTGGCACCCGCCTGGTGTCGATCGTCATGGCTCACGTCACTTGAACCTCGCGAGGTTTGCCCAGCCTTGATATCTCCGCTCCTCACAAGCCTGCCTGGAATGGCCGCTCCTGAGGAGGTCTTGCGTCGTCCGCCTCGCGAGGCTTGGCCCCTCGCGAGGGTCTTGAATGCCTTGTTGATGAAGATGGGTCGTACAGGCCTGCTAGCATAGCCACGCCGTGGGCCGCAGGCAGGCAAGTCTGGGGACCCCCGTTCCCAGAACGCCAACAGTAGCCCCCGGGCCCAAGGCGCGCTCGGGCTTGGCTTCAAGGCAAAGCCAAAGGTCAAATACGGAGCGCCGCGGGCCCCCAAAAGCCTGTCGCCTCGGTCAACGCTTGGCGGTTGATTGGACGTGGGCGTCTCCGCTTCCCCACGCCGCCTCGGCAACTGCTCGATTTGACAAGTCCCTGCGACATGCAAGGAAAATCATCATTGCCTGTGATCGTGGGAGGCGCCGGTTGGCCTTTTTCCGCTATAAATTGGGAGAGGGGCGGAGCCCCCGTTGCCCATCTCTTCCTTGCTCGCTTGCTTCTTCCTTCTCGCTTCATTGCAAGCAGCGCCACCAATGGTGCCACGAAGGAAGTTCTCTGCCGCCGAAAATGGGTAAGCCCCTCGCGAGGGACCCGGCTCCCCGGCGCCCAAGCGCGGACATGGCCGTCCGCGCAAGCACGTCGCGACCCCCGCCACGGCTCACTGTCGAGGCGGCGCCGCAGCACGCGGAGGGGGTCATCCTAGCCATGGCGGTCCAGTTGACGAAGGGAGGCGTGCCATGGTGGCACGGCCTCCCCGTCCGCGCTTCCATTCGGCGGAAGTGTCGCCGGAGTTCATCGTCTGATCGGAGAACCCGGCCGGCAACTGGCTCGAGCTTCCGCGCTTCTTCGTCAATGAACTACCGGCCTCTGGTCCAGGAGGGCTCTGGTTGCAGGCGGATGGTTGCTGCAGCAAGGCCTCTTGGGTCATGGTCGAGACTTCCGCCGTGGGCAACATAGCCCTAGCCCGCGGCTGGCAGACGTTCGCCCGCGCGCGCGGCTTGGGCAGGCGGTGCACCCTCCACTTCAAGTATGATGGTGGCATGACCCTCTATGTGAGGGTGTTTGGGGAAGATGGTCGCCGCGCCGGGTGCTGCCCCGAGGCGAACGACGGCGAGGAGGTGCTCGGCCTTGGCGATGGCCGTGATGAGGATGAGGGTGAGACCGCCCCTGGCGGCGACCGTGTCTCATCCAGCTACGGCGCCTCTTCCTCCGGCGACAGCTCCAGTAGCGGTGGGTACGACCAGCCGCCGCGCCCGCTTTGAAGGCGGCAGCGGGTCGTCTCGTCGTCGCGCCTCCGTGAAGCGCGAGGGGATCTGGCTAGGCTTAGGACGTCGCTAGGGGTCTGCCTCCGTGGATCGCTGCAACGCTGCTTTTGTTTTGCTCTTTTTCCTGCATCAATATGAAACCAGTATGGGCCTAGAGGGGCGTGTATCGAACTGTGGTTCCTTGGTTGTTGCACTATGCGTGTTGTTCCCGTGCCGTGTTGTTATTTTGCGCAAAGATAACTTAACCTGGTGCATTCGGGACGCCTTCTTCCTTACGAGGTGTTTGTTTCCTCGTGTCCATCTTGACCCGTCTGCTCAGGAACTGCAAAAATTCATTAGGAGGTGCGCTAGGAGATTTGCCGTTCACCCAATCCTTGACCTGGCGCTTTGTATCGCGGTACCCGAGGGGCACGGACTAAGAGAGATGTGCCAGTTTTTGGGCTCGGACAAGGGTGGCTCGCGAGAAGGCAGAGAGGAGAAAAGATGCTCGCAAGGGCACCTGCCTAGCCCCCTCGCGAGGTATGCGAGAGAGAGAGAGAGAGCACGAGCGAACCAGAGCCGGAAAATGCGGTAAGAAGCGAGGGAATCGAATCAGCAAGGAACACCAAAAGCAAACTTCGATTAAGGAAAAGTGAGCCAACTACGAAAAGCAAATGAAAAGCCGCGTCCGGCACCTAATCTAGTCTTCAAGTCTTCTCACCAGCGCGGAGCTAAGTGCTGCCACTAGGTGTGGGAGGGAGCCCCAGGGCCTGAGGCCGGCGCTCCTGAGCCTCCGGGGCGTGTACAGCCCCACTCATTATTACGTGAGAGTGTCATGGGCGGCGATTCTTCACAGGCACCGGGCCTTCTTCACAGGCACTGGGCCTTTCTTCACATGCTCTGGGCCTTGCTTCACAGGCTCTGGACCTTGCTTCATGGGTAGAACTTTCAGAGGTGCTGGATGTTCCAGGCATTCTGGATGGGTATCCCGTCCTGCGTCACCAGGCGCGCGGCGCCAGGCCTGGAGACATGGACGACCCTGAACGGGCCCTCCCACATGGGTGAAAGCTTGTGCAGCCCTTCCCTGGAGAGGACCCGCTTCAGGACAAGGTCGCCCACCTCAAGCGTCCTGGAGCGGACATTGCGGCAGTGGTATCGCCGCAGCGCTTGCTGGTACCTTGCTGCCCTCGGTGCAGCTTCGCGATGACATTCCTCCCCCAGCATGAGATCCATCCCCCGCGTGGCGTCCTGCTGCGTTTCGTCGAATGCCAGGACCCGTGCGGAGCGATGCTTGACCTCGTGAGGAAGGACTGCTTCAGCTCCGTAGACAAGGAAGAATGGGGTCTCGCCCGTTGGCCCGGTGGTGCGGATGGACCACAGCTCGGACTGAAGCTCGTCGTGGCACAGTAGGTTTTGAAGAGGTTACTAGTAAACTGTGAGCCGTTATCTGTGATGATGCGGTTGGGGACCCCGAAGCGGCTCACGAGGCCCTTGATGAACTTGACAGTAGAGCCGGCTGGGATGGTACGGACGGCTTCCACTTCCACCCACTTGGTGAACTTGTCGATGGCGACGTAGAGGTAGCGGTAGCCCCCTGGCGCTCGAGGGAACGGGCCCAAGATGTCCAGCCCCCAGACTGCGAATGGCCATGTGAGCGGGATGGTCTGGAGGCCCTGAGCCGGCTGATGAATTTGCTTGGCGTGGAACTGGCAAGCTTCGCAGGACTTCACCAACTCGGCTGCGTCGTTGAGTGCCGTGGGCCAGTAGAATCCACTGCGGAACACCTTGCCGACGAGGGTCCGTGACGACGAGTGGTGCCCGCAGTCTCCACCGTGTATGTCAACCAGCAACTCCTTTCCTTGGTCACTGGAGATGCAGCGCAGCGTAACATCGTTCGGTCGCTTCCTGTACAACTCACCGTCTTGGATATAGTATGCCGTGGCCTACCGGGCCACGCACTCTACGTCATCTTCCTTCTCCGGCAGCATCCCTTGCATCAGGTACTCCTTGAATTCCTTGGTCCAGCATTCCTCCTGGGGCTCGAGCGCTAAGAGTAGGCGAGCTCCTGAGGTCGGGCCACGGGCTGGGGCTCCCGTGGCAGGAGGCTGTGGGAGCTCCTCCCGAGGCTGAGCCGTGCTTGAAATTGGCGGTGTCGCTGATGGCTTGAAGAGCCGTTCCTCAAAGACGCCGGGCTCTTGCAGCTGCCGCTTGGATGCTCTCCTGGCGATGTTGTCGACTTCCTTGTTGGTGCCCCAAGGCACGTGTTGCAGCTCCAGGCCCAAGAACTGCTTCTCCATCTTGCGCACCTCCGCGAGGTATGCCTCCATATGCTCGTCCTCTGGCTCGTATACTTTGTTGGAGAAGTTGACGAGGAGCTGCGAGTCGCCTCTAACGGTAAGGCGCTTCACCCCCAGAGCTGCTGCGGCCTTCAGGCCAGCTATGAGGCCTTCGTATTCTACGATGTTGTTGGAGACCTTCACGTCGTGCTGAAAGCAGAGTTGCACGGCGTAGTAGAGCTTGTCCTGAGTGGGCGAGATGAGCACTGGCCCAGCCCCCGCGCCCTGGTGTGCGATGGCGCCATCGAAGTACATGACCCAACCGTCTGGTGCCTCGCTTCCTGGCAAAGTGGATCGGTCTTTGCCTTCTTCAAGTGTCGGGGCATCCGTCCATTCCGCCAAAAAATCAGCGAGCGCGCCCCCCTTGACGACCCTGGTAGTGCTGAACTCCAACTAGAATGCTTGCAGCTCGATGTTCCACTCAGCGACCCTTCCAGCTGAGTTGGGGCTCCTGAGCACCCTCTCCAATGGGTAGGCCGAGACGACCTTGATGGGGTGGCCCTGGAAGTAGTGCCGCAGCTTGCGTGAGGCCACCAAGAGTGCTAGTAGGAGCTTCTGAGGCATAGGGTATCGTGCCCTCGCATCCCGCAACACGGTGCTGACGAAGTACACCGGGTGTTCGACGAGGGCTGGCACACTGTTGAGGCTCAGGTCTTGCGGAGATTGGGGCGTCTCCTGAGGTGGAAGGGCTCCTGAGACCTGACTGCCTTCGGGATTTTCGGCGACGTTGTCTTGCCGAGCCTGGTCTTCTGCTGCTGAGGCTTTTGCGGCGCCTTCCTGACCCTGCATTACTGCAGCTATGGTTTGGCGCTCCTCCCGAACCGCCACCAGCGCTGCGCTGGCGGAGTACGGGGTGGCGGCAAGGTAGAGCACTAGGGGCTCGAGAGGTCGTGGTGCCAGCATCACCGGAGGGCTGGTCAGGTATTTCTTGAGGTCTTGGAAGGCTTGGTCGGCCTCCGGGGTCCACTCGAATGGGCCCTTCTTCTTCATGAGCTTGAAGAAGGGTAAGCCGCGCTCTCCCAGCTTGGAGATGAAATGCCCCAACACGGTCACCTGTCCCGCTAGCTTCTGCATCTCTTTGAGGGTCTGTGGTGGGCTCATGTCCTCGATGGCCTTGATCTTCTCCGGGTTCGCCTCGATCCCTCTGTGGGATACGAGGAATCCCAGCAACTTGCCGGAAGGGACACCGAACACACACTTCTCCGGGTTAAGTCACAAGTTCACCTGGCGCGGGCTCTCGAAGGTCTCCTCCAAGTCTTGAATCAAGGTTCTCGCCTCCCGAGACTTTACCACTATGTCGTTGACGTAGGCCTCTGTGTTTCTCCTGAGCTGCCGCCGCAAGGCGGTGTGCATTAGCTACTGAAAGGTCGCGCCCGCATTGCGCAGCCCGAAGGGCATGCAGGTGTAGCAGTACACCCCACATGGGGTCAGGAAGGCCGTCTTCTCCACATCTTCCACCGCCATCTTGATCTGGTGATACCCTGAGAACGCATCCAGGAAGCACAGCAGGTCGCACTCGGCGGTGGAGTCGACGATCTGATCGATGCGCGGGAGCGGGAATAGATCATGGGGGCAAGCCTTGTTAAGGTTGGTGAAGTCGACGCACATCCGTTCCTTCCCGCCTTTATTCGGTACTACGACGGGGTTCGCCAGCCATTCAGGATACCGAACCTCGCGAATGGCACCCGCCGCCTCCAGCTTGCGGGTCTCCTGGACGATGAAGGCCTGCTTCTCAGTGGACTGTCGTCTTGCCCGCTGCTTCACGGGGTGTACATTGGGGCATACCCTTAAATGGTGCTGAATCACCTCTCTCGGGACTCCTACCAGCTGATTAGGCTCCCATGCGAATATATCCTTGTTTGCACGCAAGAACCTCACCAATGCTTCTTCTTGACCTGGGTCGAGGCCGGCACCTATGGTAAAGGTGGCTCCCGAGGGTCCGTCCTCGTTGACTGGCACCTGCTTGGTTTCCGCCTTGTCTTGGGTGAACAGCTGCTTCTTCTTGGTAGGCGCGGCCTCCTTGGCTTCGGGGATACCGGCACCGGCGGGCTGCGCCGCCGCTGCGCTCTTGAAGGCAAGTTTGAGTGCCGTCACGGCCTCCTTGGTGTCCCCCTTGATGGTGAGGACGCCTTTGCTCCCAGGCATCTTCATGAGGTTGTGGGTCGGGTGAGTCGCCGCCATGAACTGGGCGAGAGCTGGGTACCCGAGGATGGCGTTGTACGGGAGACCGATGCGGGCGATGTCGAAGTCGACCAGCTCGGTGCGGTAGTTGTCGCGTGTGCCGAAGGTGACTGGGAGACGGATCTGCCCCAGAGAGTGGGCAGCGCCGCCACCAACCCCTGAGAGGGGCTTGCTGAGGCTGAGCTGCTCGAGCGGCACGTGAAGAAGGCTGAAGGCCTCTACGGAGAGCAAGTTGAGGCCGGCACCGCCGTCAATGAGGGTCTTAGTAACAGCCACGCTGCAGATGGTGGGCGTGCAGAGCATTGGGAGCATGCCCGAGCCGGCGGTGGAGTCGGGGTGGTCTTATGAGCCGAAGGTGAGGTCGGCCTCTGGCGCAGCCCAACCTGGCGAAGCCCCCGGTCGCTTGGAAGCGGCCCCAATCTGACGGAGGAACGGCTTGACGTGGCGATCTGAAGGCGGTGCTTGAGAGCCGCCCAGCAGGGCTGCGACTGCGTGGTGCGCCGGCACTGCATAGCGAGCAGTGAAGAGGTCGCGGAGCTCCCCCAGGACACCATCGTGGATCCAGGGAGGTTGAGCAGCCAGGCGCGCGGCTCGCCGGCGAGGGCCATGGGGAACCAGTTGGCCATGACCTTGTCGTTGCCCCCGGCCTCGAGGACGGCCTCCTCGTACGCAAGTAGGAATGGCGATGGGTCCGCCGCGCCGTCGTAACGCGGCGGCATCTCCGGCTTGAACTTGGTTGGCCACCACACCCATCGCAGGGCGGGGGCCAGGGCTCGGAACTCCGAGGCCCCGTCGTCGATGCTGGCCGCAAGAGCGGACGGCGGGGCACCTGCCATGGGGGCGAAGTGCGGTGGCGCGGGGCGTAGGCTGGTGGAGAGGAGCTACGGCGCACCCCTACCTGGCGCGCCAAATGTCGGATCTGGGGTTCCGGGAAAACCCTTAAGGTTCGGACTCTGGGGTGCGCGCGAAGTCTTTCCCTCCTACCGATCTACGCCCTAGCTCACTAAGATCTCGTGGACGAACTCGGCCCACTAGCAACACAGAAAGACACAAGATTTATACTGGTTCGGGCCACCCTCGTGGTGTAATACCCTACACCAGTGTGTGGTGGTGGATTGCCTCTTGGGCTGATGATGAACAGTACAAAGGGGAAGAACAGCCTCCTGAGGTTGAGGTGTTCTTGTGTTCTGCGAACTTGTGGGTGAGAACTCGGTCCCTACTACTACGGTGGCTAGACCTATTTATAGAGGCCTTGGTCCACTTCCCAAATATTGAGAGGGAAGGGAGCCAACAACGGCGGCCAATTTGAAAGGGGACAGCTAGTACAAGCTCTCCTGACAAAAGCGGTCTTCGCCTGCAAAAGGCCCTGGCGGTGACGCCGTCTTGGGCTCCATGGTGACCTCCATCTTGCCATCCTTCCGGTCTTTGTCTCGTTGCACCGATATGGAAACCTTTGCCTGATGCCTCAGTACTCCGCGCCTGTGCTTGCCTCCTTAGCACCAAAGAGGAAACAAGGACGCTGTGCGCGCTGGCGCCCGCCTGGCGCCTGCCTGGTGTCGATCGTCATGGCTCGCGTCACTTGAACCTCGCGAGGTTTGCCCCGCCTTGATAACTATGCTCCTCGCGAGCCTGCCTGGAATGGCCGCTCCTGAGGAGGTCTTGAGTCGTCCGCCTCGCGAGGCTTGGCCCCTCGCGAGGGTCTTGAATGCCTTGTTGATGAAGATGGGCCGTACAGGCCTGCTAGCATAGCCACGCCATGGGCCGCAGGCAGGCAAATCTGGGGACCCCCGTTCCCAGAACGCCGACAACGACGACCCTCGGCGGGATCCTAGCCGAGGAAACCCGCAAGACCCCCGGCGAGATTCTTGCCAGGGACGACCATGACGCCACGGCAAGACCCTTGCCGGGGCCCCGGCAAGACCCTTGCCGAGGACACCAGCGGGGCCGCAGTCAGGCCCACGCCTGCCAAGACTCCACCGCCGTCCCCATTTAGCTGCTAGCTCAACCAGCTGGGCAGGCACCTGCGTGGCGACGAGCGGCCTCTGCACCAACCCAGCAAGCACCTGCGTGGTGGCATGCAGATCTTCGTGAAGGCTCCACCATCGTGCCAGCCCAGCAGCCGGCCAACATGGCACCGCGACGCCTCATCAGTTCGGACGCGTGTCGAAGCCAGGCGAGGCGGCGACAGCTGGGACGTGCTTCCTTGCCGTCCCCGATAAAGCAAGAGGGGCACGTCGGCAGCACATTAAATGCGTTTGTCCGACGGTGCCAGAGGATAGACTCATCCACTGTACACCTTTCCACATCCTGTGTGCCATTGTGGCAACCCCTTTTGCCTATAAAAGGGGGCCCGAGGAGACCAGGAGAAGGATTCGGATCTTTTGGGCAAGTCACACCCCGTAGCTAGCTCAAGAACACAAGACCACTCAAATACATCCACCAAAGCAGGACTAGGGTATTACGCATCTTTGCGGCCCGAACCTGGGTAAACAATCCGCGTGCTTCCTGTCAGACCCGCTCTTTGCACAACCCCGCGCCCGCCAACCGTAGAAGGGATCCTAGTGATTCCATAGGTGTCGATTTCCCCCGACAATATGATCATTCGCATTTTCGCAAAAATATATAAAACTTGGATGACTTTTTGTGTTGTGTAATTCCAATGACTGTATGTCGTCTGTTTTATGGATAGAGTGACTAAAGTAGATATAAACTTTTTGTTTTTTTAAGTGGGTATACCACTTTCTTAGAAAAAAGTGGGTATCCCACAAGTGTATTTTACAATCTCTTTTTTGAGATAGAGTGTATTTATACTCGAGGAAAATTCTACAACTACAGACCAACACTAGACAACCATGAGTTGCAAATGAGGAAGGCAGGTCCATTACCCGGAACGCACACATGTGGCATTGTGCGAATTCACTAAAATCTGACCGAGGGAGTCTGGAAGAAAACATCCATACCAGACCTTCATATTAATCATGTGTCCGAACGGATCGGAGCGTAAGGTAGTAGTATGGAACAACTCTTACAGATTCTGCAGCTTCCGCAGTTTCCCGATCGCGGGTGAGAGTGTCCCGTCAAGATCCATATTTTGCAGTTGTCTACGAGCATGCAGATGCAGAGAGACAAACTGTCGGGGGAAATCAACAACTATGGAATCACTGGGATCCCTTCTACGGTTGGCGGGCGCAGGGTTGTGCAAAGAGCGGGTCTGACAGGAAGCACATGGATCGTTTACCCAGGTTCGGGCCGCGAAGATGCGTAATACCCTAGTCCTGCTTTGGTGGATGCATTTGAGTGTTCTTGTGTTCTTGAGCTAGCTACGGGGTGTGACTTGCCCAAAAGATCCGAATCCTTCTCCTGGTCGCCTCGGGCCTCCTTTCATAGGCAAAAGGGGTTGCCACAATGGCACACAGGAGGTGGAAAGGTGTAGAGTGGATGAGTCTATCCTCTGGCACCGTCGGACAAACGCATTTAATGTGCTGTCGACGTGCCCATCTTGCTTTATCGGGGACGGCAAGGAAGCACGTCCCAGCTGTCGCCGCCTCGCCTGGCTTCGACACGCGTCCGAACTGACGAGGCGTTGCGGCGCCATGTTGGCTGGCTGCTGGGCTGGCGCGGTGGCGGAGCCTTCACGAAGATCTGCATGCACACGCAGGTGCTTGCTGGGTTGGAGTAGAGGCCGCTTGTCGCCACGCAGGTGCCTGCCCAGCTGGTTGAGCTAGCAGCTACATGGGGACGGCAGTGGAGTCTTGGCAGGTGTGGGCCTGGCTGCGGCCCCGCTGGTGTCCTCGGCAAGGTTCTTGCCGGGGCCCCGGCAAGGGTCTAGTCGTGGCGTCGTGGTCGTCCCCGGCAAGGATCTCGCCGGGGGTCTTGTGGATTTCCTCGGCTGGAATCCCGCCGAGGATCGTCGTCTTCTGGTGTTCACCTAATCTCGTGTGTTTATGATCTTGACAAAGATCTGCATGCCACCATGGAGGTGCCCCCCGAGCCTTGGTTCCAACGTAGTTGTTGGCGGCGTTTGGAACCCTTGGGCTCAAGGGTGGCTCGCTCTGGTAGTGTTGGGCAAGCTGCCCCGGCAAGGCTCTTGCCGGGGCCGCGGAGGACGCCCCAGCAAGGGTCGTGCCAGGGGAGTCCACCTCGCCCCTTTGCTCTCTTGTGTTTCTGGTCTTGGCGTCGCCTTGGTTGTCTTGTGCTCCGGCTTTCCTCCGGCTTCCCTCATCTGCCCTGCTAAGTGTGGTCGTGGGCGCAGCTCTGACTGCCTGTGCACAAGTAAAGGGGTTAAAAGGGGAGCCCCTACTTTTGTACACCGACAAGAGCCCCCGGGCCTAGGCCACACATGAGCGCGACGCGTTGTTGGGCTAGGCCCAGAACGGTGCGCGGGCAGGTGGGGCGGATTTTTACCGTAGTAACTTTTCCGTCCGCTGCGGTGGAGGCGGAGCTTGCCAGGGAGGCCGGGAGCACCGGCGGCATGGAGGACAAGGCTGCGGCGGCCGCGGAGGAAAAGGAGCTCGCCCAGTGGGTGGAGTCCGCTGGGGAGGCCAGCAGCGCCGGCACCGAGGCCCCTTTTGTCGAAGATGTGGTCGACGAGTCGTCGGAGGAGGAGGCCGAGGCCGTCGACCCTCCGGTCACGGGGAGAGGGCGAGTCCTGCGGTGGGCCAGCTCTGGCGAGCCGGTCCGGCCCGGCAGGGCTGTGCAGCCGCAGCAGACCCAGGAGGGGTCCGTGCGCCAGACAAGGGCCGCAGCGGCGAGGAAGTTGGTGAAGGCCATGGTGGCGAAGAAGAAAGCAACCGCCTCTTCTTCGTCCAAGCGTGGCCATACTCCACCTTCTTCCCCTCCTTCGACAGACGTCGACGTGGAGGTCGCCTTCGACTTCGGGTCCCTCAGCCCAAGGAGGAAGAGGAAGGCAGCAGAAGAGGAGGTGGAGGATGAGTAAGTGTTTTGCTCCTTTTTATCATCTCCATCTCCTCAGACTGTGCCGCTTATCTCGATTTGTTTTCATCTTTGCAGAGACGCAGAGACGCTGGCGCAAAGGGTGAAGAGGGCCAGGGCTTCGGCGGGCGGCCAGCCCCCGGCGGGCACTTCGAGTACGCCGTTGGTGGTGGTGAGCAGCCCGGACAGCAGCCCCCGGACAACCCCCAGCGTAAGCTCATCACTCGCCCCTCATCGACGTGTGTTGGGGGTATGATCCCTTGGCGCTGACCTTGCCGTGGTTGCAGGCGGAGGACAGCAGCAGGAGGAGCCACCGAGGGCTACCCCCAACACGCCGCCCCCATCGACCACGCCGCCCCGAGGGGCGTCCCCGGCAAGGGTGCCAAGCACCGAGCCCATGCACACGGAGGAGGAGGAGGCAAACTTGGGCGCCGGTGACTCCGCCTCGGCGCCAGATGTTGGCGGGGAGGGGGCCTCTTCTTCCCAGCCTGGCACGGGTAAGTGATTCGCCTTCCGTCCCTTTTTTTCTTCTTGAATCTTGGTCTTGGCTTCGCCTCATCCCCATCTCGATATCCAGATCCTCCCTCGGCGGACCGGGAGGACATAGACACCATCATCAAGGATGTCGCCAAGGATGCCGAGGCGGAGGCCGAGAAGATCGCCACTGAGGAGGCCGCCAAGGATGCTGCTGAGGATGCCGCCAAGGGGTCTGCCGGGGAGCCTGGCAAGGCTGCTGCCGAGGGGGCCGGCAAGGGGCCTGCCGGGGAGGCCGGCAAGGCCGCTGCCGAGGAAGTGGTTGACGACCACCCTTCCTCCTCCGCTGCCTCTGGCTCGGGCAAGTACCTGAAGGTGAGCGACGACCTGTTCGTCCACCTCCCAGGGACGGCGAGCACCAGGGCGCCCACCGAGGGAGAGGTGTTCGACGAGGAGCTGCTTGCCGCCGCCGGGCTTGAAGTCGTCAACGAGCCGAGCGCCGACAGCGGCGGTTCCCAGGAAGAGCGGCTCTTCCTGGCCATGGGCGCCAGCTGTCGGAAGCTCCAGGTGCTCTACCGCGCCCGCCTGGACAAGGCCAAGTCCATGATGGCAGTGGTGGACAAGGCGGAGGCGGACCTCGAGGGGCGCGTCACCGAGACGCGGGCTTGGTTCCACCAGGCCTGTGAGGAGCTGAAGACCGCCCAGGACGAGCTGGCCAAGCGCAAGGTGGAGCTCGCCATGAAGCAGGCCGACATCGAGAAGGCCCAGGAGACGGCAAAAAACCAGACCGCCAAGGACGAGGCTGCTCGGTCCCAGCACCAGGCCACGCTGAACTCCCAGGAGGAGGACCTTGCCGCACGTGAGGAGAAGCTCGCCACAACGCTTCGTTGCAAGGACGAGGAGGTGGAGAAGCTCGTCGTGCAGCGGACCCAGGAGCTGGAGCAGAGGCACAAGGAGGCACTCAATGCCCAGGCTCTGGTACATGCCGGCAAGGTGAAAGAGCTGGAGGTGGAGCGGGACAAGTTGAAGAGGCAGGCCCTGGAGCTTACGGGAGAGAGGGACGCGGCCAACGGCGCCTTGGCCGATGCGCAGGCCGCAGTCCTCAGCAAGGCCGGGCTACTCTCCTCAGCCAATGAGTCCATCAAGGACCTGAAGCTAAAGCTAGAGGGCCTTGAGGAGACGCTCTTGGAGGCCAAAGCCCGGGAAGGGACCCTGGCCAAGGAGAAGGACCTGCGGAAGAACGAAGCCGCCAACCACAAGGATTTTGTGGAGGGCGAGAACCGCTGGATCAGCCGCCTCGAAGACGTCGCCCGCAGGATCACCACACAGCTGGCTACCATGGGGATGCCAAATGTGAGGTACACCCTGGAGCGCAACGCGAGCCCCAACGCCAAGCTGACCCTATTCTTCGAGGGTGTCCTTGGAGCTCTGCAGCGTCTTCGCTCCAGCAGGGCGGCCTCTCTGGCCAATGAGGCCCGGAAGCTTTGCTGGGGTGCCATGACCAAGGTCCTCACCAAGGTGGCGTACTGGAACCCCAACCTTGACTTGGACGCCGCGCTGGAGAGCTTGCCGGAGGATGCTGACCTCGCGGCGCTCAAGGAGCATATCGAGCCCATCATCAGCCGCGTCGACGGAATCCAGAGGGTGGAGGGCCAGCGCCAGGATTAGGCAACCCGTTTCTCATTGTCGCAGCAGGTTCATGACCAAGACAATTTCTATCTTTAGTTAGAACCGCGGCAACAACTGATGTAATATAACTCTGCGGTACTTTTCAGACGATGCATGTTATTTCCTGTTCAATCCCCCCTTTGTATGTCCACCCTACGTTAATCGGGTAGGCTTGCCGGCACGTAAACCTAGGCCGCGACGCCTTGAGGACGGATCCCCAATGGCCTGCCGGGTGTGCTTGCTGCCAGGCGAACCACCTTACCGCTCTCCACGCGGCCGCTCGAACTGTCGAGCTTGAATCGAGAGCGTTGCCAATTTCGGAAGGCTACCCTGCCGTTCTCGACGCGGCCGCTTAAGCTGTTGAGGGGACTCGAAATAGAGCAAGGGCTTTGCCAATAGCGGAAGGGCCCCTTTGCGTGCAGGTTTTCCATACATAGGGCAGGACCTCCGAGGACGATAACCTTATATATAAAGAGAAATTGCTCAAGGCTTTGCATGACTTAGCTATTCTATCATTGCACGGGCGTCCACCGCGTCTGCAGATGGTGCCATCAAGCTCGGTCGTCTTCTTCCTTGGAACGACGGCCACGATGAAGCTGCTGCTCCGATCAGATCAGATTTCCACAACTGCGCCCCCTACCTGGCGCGCCAAAGATGTCGGGGGAATCGACACCTATGGAATCACTGGGATCCCTTCTACGGTTGGCGGGAGCGGGGTTGTGCAAAGAGCGGGTCTGACAGGAAGCACGCGGATTGTTTACCCAGGTTCGGGCCGCAAAGATGCGTAATACCCTAGTCCTGCTTTGGTGGATGTGTTTGAGTGTTCTTGTGTTCTTGAGCTAGCTACGGGGTGTGACTTGCCCAAAAGATCCGAATCCTTCTCCTGGTCTCCTCGGGCCCCCTTTTATAGGCAAAAGGGGTTGCCACAATGGCACACAGGATGTGGAAAGGTGTACAGTCGATGAGTCTATCCTCTGGCACCGTCGGACAAACGCATTTAATGTGTTGCCGACGTGCCCCTCTTGCTTTATCGGGGACGGCAAGGAAGCACGTCCCAGCTGTCGCCGCCTCGCCTGGCTTCGACACGCGTCCGAACTGACGAGGCGTCGCGGCGCCATGTTGGCTGGCTGCTGGGCTGGCGCGGTGGTGGAGCCTTCACGAAGATCTGCATGCCACCACGCAGGTGCTTGTTGGGTTGGTGTAGAGGCCGCTCGTCGCCATGCAGGTGCCTGCCCAGCTGGTTGAGCTAGCAGCTGCATGGGGACGGCAGTGGAGTCTTGGCAGGCGTGGGCCTGGCTGCGGCCCCGCTGGTGTCTTCGGCAAGGTTCTTGCCGGGGCCCCGGCAAGGGTCTTGCCGTGGCGTCGTGGTCGTCCCCGGCAAGGATCTCGCCGGGGGTCTTGTGGATTTCCTCGGCTGGAATCCCACCGAGGATTGTCGTCTTCTGGTGTTCATCTGATCTCGTGTGTTTATGATCTTGACAAAGATCTGCATGCCACCATGGAGGTGCCCCCCCCCCCCCGAGCCTTGGTTCCAACGTAGTTGTTGGCGGCGTTTGGAACCCTTGGGCTCAAGGGTGGCTCGCTCTACTGGTGTTGGGAAAGCTGTCCCGGCAAGGCTCTTGCCGGGGCCGCGGAGGACGCCCCGGCAAGGGTCTTGCCGGGGGAGTCCACCTCGCCCCTTTGCTCTCTTGTGTTTCTGGTCTTGGCGTCGCCTTGGTTGTCTTGTGCTCCGGCTTTCCTCCGGCTTCCCTCATCTACCCTGCTAAGTGTGGTCATGGGCGCGGCTCTGACTGCCTGTGCACAAGTAAAGGGGTTAAAAGGAGAGCCCCTACTTTTGTACACCGACAAGAGCCCCCGGGCCTAGGCCACACATGAGCGCGACGCGTTGTTGGGCTAGGCCCAAAACGGTGCGAGGGCAGGTGGGGTGGATTTTTACCGTAGTAACTTTTTCATCCGCTGCGCTTCCTCACGACTCGCGTTGAACGCGCGACGTGGGGGTCATGCGTGGGGCGGTCTCCGCACGCATGTGTCACATCGCAGTTAATGGGAAAAGAGGCGGCCCGCGCCTTCCACGTAGAAAGGAATAACCGCGGGCGCGCTGCTCATTTACCCCCTGTGCCTTCTCCAATCTTGGAACCGCCGTCCCCTTCCTCCTTCCTCTCAAGCTTTTGCCTCTACTCGCCGCCGCCGCGTCTTCGTCGTCCTTCCCCCTTCGCCTCTCGCAGCCGCCATGGCACCCAAAACCAGTAAAGGCAAGGGAGTGGCAAAGGACGCCGGGGCGAAGCAGCCGCCGGAGAGCGAGTTGGCGGCGAGGCGGACGCAGTCCGCCTACTTCCCCACGACGATCGACGCGGTCCATCTCCGGGACTACTTCAAGCACCTGTGGGGGTGCAAGACGGGGGGGAGACGACGGGGCACCCGGCCATGCGCATCATCCCTGCCGCTTTCGCCGAAGCCGGCCCGAATCGGTACCCATTCTTTGTCGACTAGTTTTCCTGCGGCCTTTGCCCCCCTTCTCTGATTTCTTCAATGGCGTCATGCACACCTACGGCTTTCACCTTCTGGATTTCACTCCAAACGCCGTCGCGTGCATGGCTCTCTTTGCCCATCTCTGCGAGGGCTTCGCCGGAGTGTTCCCCAACACGGCGCTCTTCCGCCACTACTTTTATCCTCGAATCCAAAAGGGAGGCGCCATCTCTGGTTGTGTCGCCTGGATCCCAAGGACCAAAGGGACATACCCGGAGGGCGCTCCGAAGGAGAGGTGGGAGGAGTGGCGGGGTCGGTGGTGCTGGATTGAGGAGGAGGACCCGCAGGAATTCTGCCAGGTTCGCCAGGCGCCGCCGGTTCGCAGAAATGACTGGGGTGATGTTGATGCCGACGATGCGAAGCTCACGATCGCCACCACCAGGATTCTTCGCCTCACCGAGGCCGGGCTCACCCTTGAGATGATCGGGGCGGATTTCATCCGCCGCTGAATTGCTCCGCTGCACAACAAGGGGATGCCGGCCTAGCTCTTCACGAATGCGGCCGACATCATGAGGCTTCGCCCCGGCTTGGACCACAACCTCACGGTGATAGGGCACGCCCACTTCTGCCAGCGGCTCTTCCAGCTCGACGTAAACCGCGACGCAAGGTCGAGCGGTCCGGCATGGTCGCGAAGGCCGGCAAGGTCGCCAAGGGGCCCTTGTTTGGGTTGCCGGCGGGGGTGGTCCCGCTGAGCAATAACTCGTGCCGAAACGACCTCATCGCCATGATGCCGGAGTTCAACGCGCACGGCCTCGTCCCAAATTGGGCCGAGCCACCGGCGGATCAGGTGCAGGAGTTCTTCGATACCTTGGAGGAGAAGTACGTCCGTGACGAGCCGCGGCTCGTCCAGGACACCACCCAAGCGGAGCTGGACTACATCGCCGCCAGGACGGCAGAGGCGGAGCTCGCTAGGGAGCCGGCAGCGCCGGCGGCATGGAGGACAAGGCTGCGGCGGCCGCGGAGGAAAAGGAGCTCGCCCAGTGGGTGGAGTCCGCTGGGGAGGCCAGCAGCGCCGGCACCAAGGCCCCTTTTGTCGAAGATGTGGTCGACGAGTCGTCGGAGGAGGAGGCCGAGGCCGTCGACCCTCCGGTCATGGGGAGAGGGCGAGTCCTGCGGAGGGCCAGCTCTGCCGAGCCGGTCCGGCCCGGCAGGGCTGTGCAGCCGCAGCAGACCCAGGAGGGGTCCGTGCGCCAGACAAGGGCCGCTGTGGCGAGGAAGTTGGTGAAGGCCATGGTGGCGAAGAAGAAAGCAACCGCCTCTTCTTCGTCCAAGCGTAGCCATACTCCACCTTCTTCCCCTCCTTCGGCAGACGTCGACGTGGAGGTCGCCTTCGACTTCGGGTCCCTCGGCCCAAGGAGGAAGAGGAAGGCAGCAGAAGAGGAGGTGGAGGATGAGTAAGTGTTTTGCTCCTTTTATCATTTCCATCTCCTCAGACTGTGCCGCTTATCTCGATTTGTTTTCATCTTCGCAGAGACGTGGAGACGCTGGCCCAAAGGGTGAAGAGGGCCAGGGCTTCGGGGGGCGACCAGCCCCCGGCGGGCACTTCGAGTACGCCGTTGGTGGTGGTGAGCAGCCCGGACAGCAGCCCCCGGACAGCCCCCAGCGTAAGCTCATCACTCGCCCCTCGTCGACGTGTGTTGGGGGTATGATCCCTTGGCGCTGACCTTGCCGTGGTTGCAGGAGGAGGACAGCAGCAGGAGGAGCCACCGAGGGCTACCCCCAACACGTCGCCCCCATCGACCACGCCGCCCCGAGGGGCGTCCCCGGCAAGGGTGCCAAGCACCGAGCCCATGCACATGGAGGAGGAGGAGGCAAACTTGGGCGCCGGTGACTCCGCCTCGGCGCCAGATGTTGGCGGGGAGGGGGCCTCTTCTTCCCAGCCTAGCACGGGTAAGTGATTCGCCTTCCGTCCCTTTTTTTTCTTCTTGAATCTTGGTCTTGGCTTCGCCTCATCCCCTTCTCGATATCCAGATCCTCCCTTGGCGGACCGGGAGGACATAGACACCGTCATCGAGGATGTCGCCAAGGATGACACGGCGGAGGCCGAGAAGATCGCCACTGAGGAGGCCGCCAAGGATGCTGCTGAGGACGCCGCCAAGGGGTCTGCCGGGGAGCCTGGCAAGGCTGCTGCCGAGGGGGCCGGCAAGGGGCCTGCCGGGGAGGCCGGCAAGGGGCCTGCCGGGGAGGCCGGCAAGGCCGCTGCCGAGGAAGTGGTTGACGACCAACCTTCCTCCTCCACTGCCTCTGGCTCGGGCAAGTACCTGAAGGTGAGCGACGACCTGTTCGTCCACCTCCCAGGGACGGCGAGCACCAGGGCGCCCATCGAGGGAGAGGTGTTCGACGAGGTGCTGCTTGCCGCCGCCGGGCTTGAAGTCGTCAACGAGCCGAGCACCGACGGCGGCGGTTCCCAGGAAGAGCGGCTCTTCCTGGCCATCGGCGCCAGCTTTCGGAAGCTCCAGGCGCTCTACCGCGCCCGCCTGGACAAGGCCAAGTCCATGATGGCAGTGGTGGACAAGGCGGAGGCGGACCTCGAGGGGCGCGTCACCGAGACGCGGGCTTGGTTCTGCCAGGCCTGTGAGGAGCTGAAGACCGCCCAAGATGAGCTGGCCAAGCGCAAGGTGGAGCTCGCCATGAAGCAGGCCGACATCGAGAAGGCCCAGGAGACGGCAAAAAACCAGACCGCCAAGGACGAGGCTGCTCAGTCCCAGCACCAGGCCGCGCTGAACTCCCAGGAGGAGGACCTTGCCGCACGTGAGGAGAAGCTCGCCGCAACGCTCCGTTGCAAGGACGAGGAGGTGGAGAAGCTCGTCGTGCAGCGGACCCAGGAGCTGGAGCAGAGGCACAAGGAGGCACTCAATGCCCAGGCTCTGGTACATGCCGGCGAGGTGAAAGAGCTGGAGGTGGAGCGGGATGAGTTGAAGAGGCAGGCCCTGGAGCTTACGGGAGAGAGGGACGCGGCCAACGGCGCCTTGGCTGACGCGCAGGCCGCAGTCCTCAGCAAGGCCGGGCTACTCTCCTTGGCCAATGAGTCCATCAAGGACCTGAAGCTGAAGCTAGAGGGCCTTGAGGAGACGCTCTCGGAGGCCAAAGCCCGGGAAGGGACCCTGGCCAAGGAGAAGGAGCTGCGAAAGAACGAAGCCACCAACCACAAGGATTTTGTGGAGGGCGAGAACCGCTGGATCAGCCGCCTCGAAGACGTCGCCGGCAGGATCACCACACAGCTGGCTACCATGGGGATGCCAAATGTGAGGTACACCCTGGATCGCAACGCGAGCCCCAACGCCAAGTTGACCCTATTCTTCGAGGGTGTCCTTGGAGCTCTGGAGCGTCTTCGCTCCAGCAGGGCGGCCTCTCTGGCCAATGAGGCCCGGAAGCTTTGCCGGGGTGCCATGACCAAGGTCCTCACCAAGGTGGCGTACTGGAACCCCGACCTCGACTTGGACGCCGCGCTGGAGAGCTTGCCGAAGGATGCTGACCTCGCGGTGCTCAAGGAGCGTATCGAGCCCATCATCAGTCGCGTCGACGGAATCCAGAGGGTGGAGGGCCAGCGCCGGGATTAGGCACCCCGTTTCTCATTATCGCTGCAGGTTCATGACCAAGACAATTTCTATCTTTAGTTAGAACCGCGGCAACAACTCATGTAATATAACTCTGCGGTACTTTTGAGACGATGCATGTTATTTCCTGTTCAATCCCCCCTTTGTATGTCCACCCTACGTTAATCGGGTAGGCTTGCCGGCACGTAAACCTAGGCCGCGGCACCTTGAGGACGGATCCCCAATGGCCTGCCGGGTGTGCTTGCTGCCAGGCGAGCCACCTTACCGCTCTCAACGCGGCCACTCGAACTGTCGAGCTTGACTCGAGTCAGAATCGAGAGCGTTGCCAATTTCGGAAGGCTACCCTGCCGTTCTCAACGCGGCCGCTTAAGCTATTGAGCGGACTCGAAATAGAGCAAGGGCTTTGCCAATAGCGGAAGGGCCCCTTTGCGTGCAGGTTTTCCATACATAGGGCAGGACCTCCGAGGACGATAACCTTATATATAAAGAGAAATTGCTCAAGGCTTTGCATGACTTAGCTATTCTATCGTTGCACGGGCGTCCACCGCGTCTGCAGATGGTGCCATCAAGCTCGGTCGTTTTCTTCCTTGGAACGACGGCCACGATGAAGCTGCTGCTCCGATCAGATCAGATTTCCACAACTGCGCCCCCTACCTGGCGCGCCAAAGATGTCGGGGGAATCGACACCTATGGAATCACTGGGTCCCTTCTACGGTTGGCGGGCGCGGGGTTGTGCAAAGAGCGGGTCTGACAGGAAGCACGCGGATTGTTTACCCAGGTTCGGGCCGCAAAGATGCGTAATACCCTAGTCCTGCTTTGGTGGATGTATTTGAGTGTTCTTGTGTTCTTGAGCTAGCTACGGGGTGTGACTTGCCCAAAAGATCCGAATCCTTCTCCTGGTCTCCTCGGGCCCCCTTTTATAGGCAAAAGGGGTTGCCACAATGGCACACAGGATGTGGAAAGGTGTACAGTGGATGAGTCTATCCTCTGGCACCGTTGGACAAACGCATTTAATGTGCTGCCAACGTGCCCCTCTTGCTTTATCGGGGACGGCAAGGAAGCACGTCCCAGCTGTCGCCGCCTCGCCTGGCTTCGACACGCATCCGAACTGACGAGGCGTCGCGGCGCCATGCTGGCTGGCTGCTGGGCTGGCGCGGTGGTGGAGCCTTCACGAAGATCTGCATGCCACCACACAGGTGCTTGCTGGGTCGGTGTGGAGGCCGCTCGTCGCCACGCAGGTGCCTGCCCAGCTGGTTGAGCTAGCAGCTGCATGGGACGGCGGTGGAGTCTTGGCAGGCGTGGGCCTGGCTGTGGCCCCGCTGGTGTCCTCGGCAAGGGTCTTGCCGGGGCCCCGGCAAGGGTCTTGCCGTGGCGTCGTGGTCGTCCTCGGCAAGGATCTCGCCGGGGGTCTTGTGGATTTCCTCGGCTGGAATCCCATTGAGGGTCGTCGTCTTCTGGTCTTCATCTGATCTCGTGTGTTTATGATCTTGACAAAGATCTGCATGCCACCACGGAGGTGCCCCCCCCCCCAGCCTTGGTTCCAACGTAGTTGTTGGCGGCGTTTGGAACCCTTAGGCTCAAGGGTGGCTCGCTCTGCTGGTGTTGGGCAAGCTGCCCCGGCAAGGCTCTTGTCGGGGCCGCGGAGGCCGCCCGGCAAGGGTCTTGCCGGGGGAGTCCACCTCGCCCCTTTGCTCTCTTGTGTTTCTGGTCTCGGCGTCGCCTTGGTTGTCTTGTGCTCCGGCTTTCCTCCGGCTTCCCTCCTCTGCCCTGCTAAGTGTGGTCGTGGGCGCGGCTCTGACTATCCGTGCACAAGTAAAGGGGTTAAAAGGAGAGCCCCTACTTTTGTACACCGACACAAACCATGTGAAGCCAGTGGACTTTAGCAATCGCATGTGTCTACCAAATCACATGGTGAGCCTCATAGTGGTGATTAAGATTTCTGGATGGATTTTTTTCTAACATGTCATTAAGCACGTGCTTACATTGTCTTGTAAGTTCGTACGTAATAGTTTATGGAACAAATCATACTACCATAGTGTTATTTGTTTGCAATCTGTTTTCCATTTAATATTTTTCAGAAGCATATATGTCTACTGATGTAGCTTTTAGGGTATTGAGATCATAGAAGGCACTGATTATATGGGTGAAGAATGTTGGGCTTTGCTTGAGGTACTACTAAACACTCTAGTAATTTGTTGGTTCTGTTATTAGTAAATATTCCATTATTGCAAAATATATGCACTCTCCATTATTAGTGTTAATTTAAGGTCTAGTTGAATTTCTTGGAATGTCTATTGAACTTTGTTCCGAGATTTTGGTTCTTCTGCTCATCGAACTTGGTTACGGCACACCGCCAATGGATAAGGAAGAAAACTTCTGACACCCCAAAGACTTGGATGTATTTTTCAATTCATGCAAGAGTGTTTTAGTATGATATGTGCTACTTAATATATTGTCTTTTGCATTTTTGCAAAAATAGATAAAACTCGAATGATTTTTTGTCTTGTGGAACTCCGATGACTTTAAGTTGTATGATTTATGGATAGTGACTAAAGTGGATATACCACTCTTCTTTTTAAAGAAGTGGGTATACCACTTTCTAAGAAAAAAAAAGTAGGTATACCACGAGTGTATTTTACACTCTCCTTTCTTAGATAGAGTGTAATTTATACTCGAGGAAAATATTACTAGTACAGCCCAACACTAGACAACCCATGAGTTGCAAAGAAGGAAGGCAAACCCATTAGCTGCAACGCACACATGTAGCATCATGTGAATTCTCTAAAAATCTGACCGAGGGAGTCTGGAAGAAAACATCCATACCAGACCTTCATATTAATCTTGTGTCCAAACGGATCGGAGCGTAAGGTAGTAGTACGGAACAAGTTTTACAGATTCCGCAGCTTCGGCAGTTTCCCGATCGCCAGCGAGAGTGTGCCATCAAGGTCCATGTTTTGAAGTTGTCTACGAGCAAGCAGAATCAGGGAGAGAAACCATGTGAAGCCACTGGACTTGAGCAATCGCATGTGTCTACTACATCACATGATGAGCCTCATAGTGGTGATTAAGATTTTTGGATGGATTTTTTCTAAACTGTCATTAAGCACGTGCTTGCATTGTCTTGTAAGTTCGTGCGTACTAGTTTATGGAACAAATCATACTACAATAGTCTTATTACGTTTGTAATTTGTTTTTCCTTTAATATTTTTCGGAAGCACATATGACGACTCAAGTAGCTTTTTGGGTATTGAGATCATAGAAGTCACTCGTTATGTTGGTGCAGAATATTGGGCTTTGCTTGAGGTAGTACTATACACTCTAGTAATTTGTTGGTTCTGTTATTAGTAAATATTCTATAATTGCAAAATATATTTTGCTCTCCATTATTAGTGATTATTGTAAGGTCTAGTTGAATTTCTTGTTATGTCTACTTATCTTTGTAGCAAGATTTTGGTTCTTTTGCTCATGGGTCTTGGTTACGGCATGCCGGCGATGGATGAAGAAGAAGACTTCGACACCCCGCAGACTTGGTGTATTTTTCAATTCATGTAATGGTGTTTTAGTAAGGTATGTGTTACTTAATATATGTTCTTTGGCCTTTTGCAAAAATAGATAAAACTCTGATGACTTTTTTGTGTTCTGGAACTCCAATGACTATAAGTTGTATGTTTTATGGATAGTGACTAAAGTGGATATAAAAAAAAAATCTTCAAAAAAAGTGGTTATACCAACTTTTAAGAAACAAAAGTGGGTATACCATGAATTTATTTTACACTCTTTTTTCAGATAGAGTGTAATTTATATTCGAGGAAAATGCTACTAAACCAACCTAACACTAGATAAACCAAGAGTTCCAAAGTAGGAAGGCGGGCCCATTACCCACAACTCACACATGTAGCTTCGTGCAAATTCTCTAAAAAAACGACATATAAAGTCTGGAAGAAAACATCCATGAGATATGGGAAAAACATCGTCCATTCCTGTTGACAAAACCAGAGAGAGAAAAATGGAGCTACCTGATGAAATAGCAGAAGATTCGATTGATAGCGAGATGACCGTAAGCAATGATTCTGTGGGGATCGCATACTGTGGCAGCCAAGCCGAAGATGACGACCTGGAAGCAGATCTTGCTATGCTATTACCTGCTATCGGACGGAAGCAAGCAAGATCTGACGGGCATGGTTATACTGATGGCCATGAGATTGATTCTGCCTCCCATGCTGGGAGGGTTGTTGTCAGCCCAGAATCTTTACCAGTAGCACAACCCGGAGACTATGTAGATATACCTCTCCCTAAGTGGCCAAAGGATATAGACTCAGGAGCAGGAATGTAGACGGCTGTTAAACAATTTCGAAAAGATGGGAACCAGTATGACAAGGTTAGTGTACTCATGTTCTTCTATGCTCTTTCCACTAACAATTTTTGTTGTGTGCTAATCCGTAATCATCTCATAGCATATGGAGTGTTTAGTCATGAGCACTCACACCAAATGATAAATTATTAAGATTCACAAAGATGTGTTTTAATTGAGTTATATTATAGATTTTTGATCTTTTGCATCCAAATAATATTCTGCATATGTGAAACAAGACATGGGACACATTGGTATCATGTTATTATAGAATTCTCTTGTGTACTGAATGGTTAAAACAATTAAAACCCACTCGACCAATCATGTGACGTTTGACAATCTGATGCCATAATTTCCAAAAAAAAAGTGGTTATACCACTTTTTAAGAAAAAAATGTGGGTATATGATGAACTTATTTTACACTCTATTTTTAGATAGAGTGTAATTTATATTCGAGAAAATGCTAATAATACAACCCAACACTAGACAACCCATGAGTTACAAAGTAGGAAGGCGGGCCCATTACCCGCAACGCACGCATGTAGCATCGTCCAAATTTACTAAAAAAACCCGACAAATAAACTCTGGAAGAAAACATCCAGACCAGACCTTCATATTAGTCCAGCGTTCGAAAGTATCAGAGCGTAAGGTAGTATTATGGAACAAGTCTTACTTATTCCGCAGCTTCCGCAGTTTCCCGATCGCCGAGAAGAGTGTGTTGTTAAGGTCCATGTTTTGCAGTTGGCTACGAGCAAGCATATGCAGGTAGAGAAACCATGTGAAGCCAGTGGACTTGAGCAATCGCATGTCTCTACCACATCAAATGATGATCCTCATGGTGGTGATTAGGATTTTTGGTGGATTTTTTCAAACCTTGCTTCCTGACCTTCTGCTTCCAACTTCCTGATCTCCTCTGTGATGAATTTCTGTCGTTCCAAAGCTTGCTTCCTAACCTTCTGCTTGATGGGTCTCTCATGGGGACAGACAGCAAGATGGTGCTCCATCACTTCCCTGGGAACGCGGGGATGTCAGATGCTTTCCATGCAAACACATCGACATTCGCCTGCAGGAAAGTGACGAGTGCGCTTTCCTATTTGCTGTCAAGGGTGGAGCTTATGGTGAAAGCCCCTCCCGTGCCATCCTCCCTGACGGACACCTTCTTGGTCTCTGGTGGCGCAGCTCTGGATTTCTTACTCTTGCCGGTGGAGCTCTCTGGCACGTCCTGGCGGTAGCACAACACTCCGAAGAGGTGCGCTTGCCGAAGTGGGTGCGAGAGGTCTTGCCGGTCTTCTTCTTCCCTCCCGGGGCTTCAGCGGCAGGAGCAAGTGCCTTGGCGGCAGCTGCTGCAACTGCTTCCCGGTAGAGTAGGTCGGCGCAGATCAGTGCGTCCTTCTTGTCGGAGGGGACGGTGATGATGTTCATCGGCCTAGGCATCTTCAGCGTGTTCTAGGCGTGGTGCGACGCTGCCATGAACTAGGCTAGTGCTGGGCGGCTGAGGATCCCGTTGTAGGGCAAGGGGATCCCGGCTACATCGAAGACAATCCTCTCCGTCCTGTAGTTCAACTCGCCTCCAAACATCACAGGCAATTTGACCTTCCCCTTCGGCTGGCTCCTTCCCGGGTTGACCCCTTGAAATGTGCCCGTTTCCTCGAGGTCTCCATCAGGAATTTGCAGCATTTTGATCACAACGGGTGAGATCAAGTTCAGACCGGCCCCGCCGTCAACCAACATCTTGTTCACCTTGAGGTTGCGTATCGTTGGTGAAACCAACAACGGCAAACACCCGACCGCAGTTGTGCGGTCAGGGTGGTCCTCGGCTTCAAAGATGAGGGGCATGCTGGACCACTTCAGTGGCTTCTAAGCGTCGAACGACGGCTCCGCTGCTGTGATCTCACGCGCCCACTATTTGAGCTGGCGGTGAGAAGTATGCAGCGAGGCGCCACCGTCGACGCACATGGCCTCCGTAGCCTTCTGGAACTCATGCTCGCCGGACTCGTCGTCCTCGTCATGATCATCGTCTTCCTACTTCTTGTCGCGGCCCCGAGCGGGCCTCTCTTGCTGGTTATCCTTGCCGCAGCGACCTCCTTGGCCGCCATGCTTCTTGTCGGATCCTTCGGCACCATGCTGACCCTTCTCCTTGTCCCACCTCTCATACTCGGCCTTTTGCTTCTACGCAAGCAGCTCGACTTGCCGGCAGTTCTGGAGGTCGTGGCCCTTGGTGCGGTGGATCTTGCAGTACTGCTTGTCGGAGCCCCCTGGCTTGTCGGCAGCCGCCAAGGCCCGGCAGGCGGCGCACCCAGCAATCTCCTTGCCGGGGTCATCTGCCTTGGCCTTCTTGGCGGCGCCGGTGTCGCTGGATCCCTCGACGGCAAGCACGATCTTGCCCTTGCGCTTCCTGTTGCGACGCCGACCCTTCTTCATCGGGGCGGCAGTGTCTTCATCGGTAGAGTCGGTTTCTGCGCCGGCGTCTTCGCCAGGGTACTTCCTCCCCTCTTCTGCCCGAGCGCATCTATCGGCCAGAACGTAAAGTTCGGCCACATCCTTGACCTTGTTCATTGCCAGCTCTTCACGCATCTTGCGGTTGTGCACATTCTGATGGAATGCGCTGATCACGGCGGCAGGGTGAACATCTGGGATGTTGTATTGCACTCGGCTGAACCTCTGTATATACTTGCGCAGGTTTTCACCTTCCTTCTGGGGAATGATATGCAAATCACTCGCCTAGCCATGAGCTTGGTGGCCTCCAGTAAAGGCACCAACGAACTCATGACACAGGTCCGACCAAAAAGAAATGGAATCCGCCGGCAAGTGCATTAACCAAGACATGACATGGATTTCAGGGCCAACGGGAAGTAATTGGCGAGCACCTTATCGTCGCGAGCCCCAGCGGCCTGCATCGCGATGGTGTAGATGCTAAGGAACTCCGATGGGTGGGTCTTGCCGTTGTACTTCTCGCCGACGTCGGGCTTGAACGTACGGTGGGACGGCCACTAGAACTTCTGCAGCTCACGGGTAAAGGTCGGGCAACCCACCTCGTAAGGTAGGCCGCCGGGCCTCCCGGAGCTGGGTGGTCCATAGAGGGAACCGCCTGCCTGTATGACTGGTGGCGTGTATCGCGCCGGCGCTCGATGGTGGTTCGAGCGTCTTCATGGGCTCGCTCCCGAAGAACTTGGCGCTGGTCGCGGTGGGTCCGTGGGTCGGACGACGCTATGGAAAAGTTATCACAAGCGTCATCACGACGGATCGACACCCGCGGTGGCTGGCGTGGAGGAGGAGAGTGCACCATGGCCGCAGCACCCCCGGCCCCTCCACCGCTGGCATGCGGTGGTTCGACGAAGCGCCGGCCCGAGGGCCCCGCTGGCCGTGGCTCGTCTTGATTGGCGACGCCGACAAGGCTCCGGATGGTGGCCCCCCATTCGTCGAGCTTCTCCGCAGCAGGAGGGAAGTCAAGGAGTAGCTGCGCGCGGGCCAAAGCTTCTGTTGGCGTGGGTGGCGGCGAAAGCTGCGTGGACTGTGGCGCACTTCGACTTCTAACCACGTTAGAAGGAGCTCTATCACGGCCCAGCGGCTGCGTGCCATTTTCGCCAGCATTTCGGCGGGCATGCTGGCCTCCTTCGTCTCGCAGATGATGCAGAGGACTCTTCCCACGGCGGCGCCCGGGGTCTCCAGCGTGGTGACGCTGCTCGTCGCGCGCACCCTGGGAAGAGCGCGCTGTGGGCGCCGGCGTGGGCGTCTTGGAGGTTGCTACGCCGCCCGTGGGTGGCACAGCGACACTCCTTGAGGGCCCCGCGCCGCCTGCGGGGGGCCCAGCCCCGTCTTTGGATTTGGCGGTGTGCGGCCCGTCGCCTGGCGCACGAACAACGCCGCTCGCCAGGCTCTGACTGCCAGAGCTATGCTGGTGCTCGTGGGCTGTGGCCCGGGTCCTGTCTGCGACCGGCCCGCTGCTCGCCCGTACTGGCACGGGCCGTTCGGCTCCCGACGAGCCGGCTGCCATGATCATCTTCTTCTTGGGAGCCATGGCGATGAAGAACTGCTAGGCTAACTGCTAGACCAGATTCTCACAACTGCGCCCCCTACCTAGCGCACCAAAGATGTCGGTGAGAACGACAGCTATGGGATCACTGGGATCCCTTCTACGGTCGGCAGGCGCGGGGTCGTCAGAAGAGCAGGTTTAGGAGCTAGCACACAGATCGTCTACCCAGGTTCAGGCCGCGAGGATGCGTAAAACCCTAGTCCTGCTTTGGTGGATGTATTTCAGAGTATCCTTGAGCTCTTCAACTAGCTACGGTGGCTGCCTCGTTTCAAAGAGCCGAATCCCCCTCCTGGTCGCCTCGGGCCTCCTTTTATAGGAAAAAGGGGTTGCCACAGTGGCACACAGGAGGTGGAAAGGCCTACAGTGCGCGAGCTTATCGCACGGCATTACGGGACAAAGTGCATTAAATGCGCTACTTAGGTGTCCATTAGCTTTATCGGGGGCGGGAACAAGGCCCGTCCCGTCCGTCGCCACTCTGCCTCGCTTCGACATGCGCCCAGGCCAGCGGCGCATGCAGCGCCATGTAGGCAGGCAGGCTACTGAGGTGGCGCGGTGGTAGGGCCTTCACGAAGATCTGCATACCACCACGCAGGTGCTTGCTGGGTCGGTGTAGAGGCCGCCCGTCGCCACGTAGGTGCCTGCCCAGTTGGTTGAGCTAGCAGCTGCTTGGGGACGGTGGTGGCACCTTGGCAGACGCGGGCCTGGTTGCGGCCCCGCTGGTGTCCTCGACAAGGGCCTTGCCGGAGGGCCCGGCAAGGGTCTTGCCGTGGTGTTGTGGTCGTCCCCAGCAAGGCGCTTGTCGGGGGTCTTGTGGATTCCCTCGGCTAGGATCCTGCCGAGGGTCGTCGTCTTCTGGTTCTCATCTGGTCTCATGTATTCATGATCTTGACGAAGATTTGCATGCCATCACGGAGGTGCCTCCCGAGCCCTGGTTCCAACGTAGCTGTTGACGGCGTCCGGAACCCCTGGGCTCAAGGGTGGCTCGCTCCGCTGGTGTTGGGCGAGCTGCCCCGGCAAGGGTCTTGTCGGGGGAGTCCACCTCGCCCCTTTGCTGTCTTGTGTTTCTGGTCTTGGCGTTGCATTGGCTGTCTTGTGCTTCAGCTTTTCTCCGGCTTCCCTCCTCTGCTTTGCTAAGCATGGCCGCGGCGCGTGGCTCTGACTGCACGTGCACAAGTAAAGGGGTCAAAGGAGAGCCCCTACTTTTGTACACCGACAGGAGCCCCCGGGCCTGGGCCACACATAAGCGCGACGCATTGTTGGGCCAGGCCCAGAACGGTGCGCGGGCAGGTGGGGCGGATTTTTACCATAGTAATTGTTCATCCGCTGTGCTTCCCACGATCCGCGTTGAATGCGTGACATGGAGGGTCGTGTGTGACGTGGGGGTCATGCGTGGGGTGGTTCCCGCACGCATGCGTCACATCATGGTAAAGAGGCGGCTCGCGCCTTCCCCATAAAAAGAGGGAGGCGCGGCTCATTTACTGAGTGGACTCGGGTCCCGGTCTTCAAGGCGCCCACGCCCCATGATCACGGGGCGGGGAACGGTCGTCTCACCCGTCCTCTCGATCCTGCTCGCTCGCCACGCGTCCTCCATGCAGGTGGCAGGCGGTGGAGGTGGGAAACCGGGCCATCGCTGTTTGGGGCAGCGGGTCGGTCCCGATTCCCTACACCTCCGATGGCTGGATTGGTCGAGTGGGGCGGCCGAGCCTTGACCCCGCCCCTTTATAAGGAGGGGGAGGGGGCGTCGTCCCACGTTCTCCCAGTATCCATCTTCTTCCACTTCCGCCCCTTCCTTCCACCCGTCATGGCGAGAGGGGGCGCAGGTCCTTCAACGGTGGGGGCGAGGGTCACCGCTCGACAGCGCGTCCCTCCTTCCCATGAGCCCGCGGCGGCGGACCCGGCCACGAGAGGAAGGGGGAGGGGGCGAGGCCGAGGTCTCCGCGGCGGTCGGGGGAGAGGGGGACGAGGCAGCGGCGATGGTCGTGCCTCCGCCAGCGATGTCTCCCGCGATGGAGGGCCACGTCGGGGACCAGCCCTGCGAGTTCTTCATCAGGCTGCACTGGCCACCGCGCTGTCGCCTCCGCCTCCCCACCCCCTTTGCTCGGGAGATGGAGCTCGATCCGCCCCAGACCCTTAGGCTGCACATGAGGGGCTGTGGGAACGGCGGTATGCGGGTCGACGTCGACTTCCCCGCTCCTCACGTCATGTACCTCTGCCGCGGGTGGAAGACGTTTGCTCGCATCCACAGCCTGACGGCGGGGCTCGTCCTCTACTTCAAGTTAATGGAGGGCGGCCTACTCTCCGTCAAGATCTTTGGAGATCTTGGAACTCGCCTGAAGTGCTGCGTGGAGAGCTCCTCCGACGATGAAGATTCCTCCTCAAGCGGGAGTGACGAGGAGGACAGCAACAACGACGACGATGGCATCGAGTGGCGGGACACCGACCCCGACTCCGGCTGACCGCGTTGCCCCTCCCTCGACCACGCGCCTTGCCGGGGGCCTTCCTTGTCAAGCTCTCCATCAGCGCGTTCCCCATCGCCTCCTTGGGCGGCTGGCGTAGGGGGGCCGGAGAAGGCGAAGAAGGCGGGCGGCGGCCGTCAAATCGGAGTACACGGGCACCAATGCATTCGTCGCGTATTGTTGGGCCGCTGCCTCATCTTCCAGCTCCTTCCCCGGCACCGGGACGCTCTCTTGGTGCCTTCTGCTTCTCGTACCTCACCTAGGCGCTCCTTTTGCCCTCCTGCTATCTTGTTCCACCTTCTGAGGTGAGGGACAAGAAAGGGATTACGGGCACCTTATCTCTTTTTAGTTTGTAAGCCTGCGGGCACTTGTTAATTTTAAGACTTGTAATCCCCTTGCTCATGTTTTTTATTCCGTATGAACTGTACCTGTATGGGATGTTTTTAATGAAAAATGGTGCTTGCCGGGTTCTTTGTGCGTGAGCGAGGCCCATGCCAAGGAACGAATCCTTGTTATTTTTAAGATAAACATTGTCGCCCGGCAACAGGCCTTGCCGTCCCCCCACTTCAGTCGACCATTCTCGCGCTCTTGGCGGAGGCAGGGCGAAGTAGAGTTAGGCCCCTCATATATTTCCTGGCCACCGCGTCTACGACCCGGTCCTGTCCCAGTGGCTTGGGTACAAGAAGAAGGGGGAGCATGGTGGTTTCGGAGTGAAACGAGGTCTCATTTGTCCCTGTTCCATACGAAAATGCATAACAGGGGATGAAAAACTTATCTGAATCCGCAGCCCCCGGCAACCTTGGCTTGCCGTGGTTGGATCCTTGTGTCTTCAGCCCCTGGCAGTCTTGGCTTGCCGGGGCCGGAGTGCCGGTCCGTTCTCTTTCTTCCAAGCGGCTCAGCAGAAGTGTCCACATGCCCTACGTACCAAAGAGGACAGAAAGACGCACACTCGACCTCTAGGCTAGGGGTTAGTCGCCGCTAAGCACTATCAACCCTAACCGAGGGGGACACTCAACCTAGCATGCATGCTATAACTCAGGGCGCCAACGCTTCATTTATTTATGCTCAGGGTCTGCGCCTGGCTTTGTACATAGGGTTACATGCCTTGCCGGCAAGGCTTGTACAAAAGGTGGTTTGCCGGGGGGCCCGGCAACCGCGCCTCATGGGTAAAACTTGCGAAGATGTTCGACGTTCCAGGAGTTGCTCACTGGAATAGCATCTTCGGTCTCCAGGCGGACTGCGCCAGGCCTGGTGACTCGTATTACCCGATAAGGGCCTTCCCACTTCGGCGTCAACTTGTTGGAATTCTTGGCCGACTGAACGCGCCGAAGAACAAGGTCGCCTTCCTCAAAGCTTCGGGCATGAACCTTGCGGCTCTGGTAGCGGCGCAAGGCTTGCTGGTAGCGTGCTACTCTCACAGCCGCCCGAAGACGATCTTCCTCAAGGAGCGTTGCGTCATCTTGCCGCAATTGCTCTTGCTCAAGCTCGTCGTAAGTGATCACTCGAGGTGACCCCTATATGAGTTCCGTGGGGAGAACTGCTTCTGCCCTGTATACCAGGGAAAAGGGTGTCTGGCCGGTGGCTCGATTTGGCGTCGTCCTGATCGACCAAAGAACCGCCAACAACTCATCAATCCAGCGCCTTCCGCTCTTGTGCAGCCTATCAAAAGTCTTTGTCCTCAGGCCTCGCAACACTTCAGCATTTGCCCTCTCTGCCTGGCCGTTGCTCCGTGGGTGTGCCACGGAGGCGAAACAGACCTTGCTGCCGATGTCTTGGATGTATTGCATGAATGTGTGGCTTGTGAACTGCGTGCCGTTGTCGGTGATGACTCTGTTTGGCACACCAAAACGGCACACTAGCCCCTTGAAGAATTTGACGGCTGACTGTGTTGTCACCTTCCTCACTGCTTCCACCTCCGGCCACTTTGTGAACTTGTTGATCGCAACGTACAAGTACTCAAAGCCCCCGACAGCGCGGGGGAAAGGGCCCAGGATGTCGAGCCCCCAGACTGAGAATGGCCAGGAAAGAGGAATTGTTTGAAGGGCTTGAGCTGGTTGATGAAGCTTCTTCGAATGGAACTGACACGCTTCACACTTGGTTACTAGTGTCGTTGCATCCTGGAGGGCAGTGGGCCAGAAGAAACCCTGCAGGAACGCCTTGCCGGCAAGGGCCCTCGACCCTATGTGGGTGCCACATGTGCCTCCGTGTATTTCCGCCAACAGCTCCAGTCCTTCTTCCCGGGGAATGCACTTCAATTTCACAACGTTCGGTCGCTTCCTGTACAGGACGTCATCGATGAACTGATACATAGCAGACCGACGGGCTACTTTCTCCGCTTCTTCCTGCTCCTCAGGAAGTTCCCCTATTTGGAGGAATCGGACGGTATGTTGTGCCCATGCCGGAGCCTGGGGCTCGACGGCAAGGACCAAAGGCATTTCTTCTACCATGGGAGCGGTCGTCTCTACGGCCAGGGCTTGACGGCCTGCCGGAGTCAGTCGCTCCTTGGCAGGCTCAGGATCCACGGCAACACCCTCGCCGGCAGCTCCTGGGGGCTCAGCGGGGAAGTACTTGCCGGGGCCTGATTTCCTCCGTTTGTTCTACTCCGTTGACGGCTCAACGGATGGTTGAGTTAACCGAAGCAAAAAAAGTACCTGGTTCCACAGGTAGCTTGAATGCAGCGCGCTTCGACAGGTAATCGGTGGTGTCATTCTCCACTCGGGGAACGTGCTCCACTTGTATACCGTCAAAGCGCTCCTCTAGCTTCCTCACCTCATCTACGTAGGCCTCCATCAACGGGCTCTGATAATCTTTGTTGACTTGTCTGACGACAAGCTACGAATCACCCCTGACGATGAGCTTCTTAACCCCGAGGTCTGCCGCAATCCGGAGACCGGCAAGCAACCCCTCGTACTCAGCAGTGTTGTTGGTGGAGATCTCCCTGGGAAAGTGCATCTAGATTACATACTTGAGGTGCTCACTGGTGGGTGCGACGAGCAGCACACCAGCCCCGGCGCCTTGCAGCGAGAAAGCCCCATCAAAGTACATAATCCAGTCGCGGGTTGTTTCCTTGCCGGGGAGATTGGTCTCCTGGATTTCCTCGTCAGGCATTGAGGTCCATTCTGCAATGAACTCTGCCAAGACTCTGCTCTGGATCGTCGAAGTACTTTCAAACTTCAAACCAAAGCTTGATAACTCCAAGGCCCACTCCACAATCCTTCTGGTTGTGTCTGGGTTGTGTAGTATCCGTTGCAATGGGAGGCAGGTGACGACAGTGATCTCGTGGGCTTGGAAGTAATGACACAGCTTCCTCAAGGCCATAAGGAGGCCGAAGAGCAATTTCTGCACACCGGAGTACCTTGACCTAGCCCCCTGCAAGAGGGAGCTGACAAAGTAAACCGGGTGCTGCACCATCTTCCTCTTCGGCACCACTCCACTTGGTTGCGCGGGCTTTGTCCTGATGGCGTCAGACTCTGCCGGGGGCCTTGCCTTGCCGGCACCAGGCCCTGCCGGGGGAGTCTCTGACTTGCTGTCCGCCGGTCCTGCCGTTGCCACTGCCTCTTCGTCAACCTTCCTCTGTGCCACTAGCGCGGCACTGACCACTTGATTTGTCGCCGCCAGATACAGCAGCAACGTGGTTTAGGCGCAACTAGTATCGGTGTAGAGGAAAGGTATCTCTTCAGGTCTTGCAATGCTGCCTCGGCCTCTGGGGTCCACTCCATTGGGCCTGCCTTCTTCAAGATCTTGAAAAAGGGAAGGGCGCGCTCGGCAGACTTGGAGATGAATCGGCTCATGGCGGCAACGCAGCCAGTGAGCCGACGCACATCCTTGATCCGCTTGGGCGCCTCAATCTGCTCGATAGCCTTGATCTTGTCTGGGTTTGCCTCGATCCCATGCTGTGACACAAAGAACCCAAGAAGTTTGCTGGACGGAACGCCGAAGACACACTTCTCAGGGTTCAGCTTGAGGTTGATCTTGCACAGGTTGGCAAACGTCTCTTCTAAGTCTTGTACAAGAGTTGCCCTGTCCTTGGTTTTGACCACTATGTCATCCATATAGGCTTCCATATTTCTATGTAGCTGGGGTTCAAAACCAATTTGGACTGCCCTTGCAAATGTTGAACCAGCACTCTTCAACCTGAAAGGCATCCGTAAAAAGCAATACGTACCACATGGGGTGATGAATGTTGTCTTCTCTTCGTCTTCTCTTGTCCTGAAGATCTGGTGGCAGCCCGAGTAGGCGTCGAGGAATGATAACAGATCACACCCGGCCATGGAGTCAACAATCTGGTCGATGCACGGCAACGGGAAGGGGTCCTTAGGACAAGCCTTATTGATATCTGTGTAGTCAATACACAGCCTCCACTTCCCGTTTGCCTTGCGCACCACCACCGGATTGGCCAACCACGTCGGATGGAGCACTCCCCTCACCAAGCCTGCTGCTTCCAACTTCCTGATCTCCTATGTGATGAATTCCTGCCGTTCCAAAGCTTGCTTCCGGACCTTCTGCTTGACGGGTCGCTCATGGGGACAGACAGCAGGATGGTGCTCAATCACTTCCTTGGGAATGCTGGGGATGTCGGATGCTTGCCATGCAAACACATCGACATTCGCCCGCAGGAAAGTGATGAACGCGCTTTCCTATTTGCTGTCGAGGGTGGATCTTATGGTGAAAGCCCCTCCCATGCCATCCTCCCTGATGGACACCTTCTTGGTCTCTGGTGGCGCAGCTCTGGATTTCTTGCTCTTGCCGGTGGAGCTCTCTGGCACGTCCTCGACGGTAGCACAACACTCCGAAGAGGTGCGCTTGCCGGAGTGGGTGCGAGAGGTCTTGCCGGTCTTCTTCTTCCCTCCCGGGGCTTCAGCGGCAGGAGCAAGTGCCTTGGCGGCAGCTGCTGCAACTGCTTCCCGGTAGAGTAGGTCGGCCCAAATCAGTGCGTCCTTCTTGTCGGAGGGGACGGTGATGATGTTCATCGGCCCAGGCATCTTCAGCGTGTTGTAGGCATAGTGCAACGCTACCATGAACTTGGCTAGCTAGTGCTGGGTGGCCGAGGATCCCGTTGTAGGGCAAGGGGATCTCGGCTACATCGAAGACAATCCTCTCTGTCATGTAGTTCAACTCGCCTCCAAACATCACAGACAATGTGAGCTTCCCCTTCGGCTGGCTCCTTCCCGGGTTGACCCCTTGAAACGTGCCCGTTTCCTCGAGGTCTCCATCAGGAATTTGTAGCCTTTTGATCACAACGGGCGAGATCAAGTTCAGACCGGCCCCGCCGTCAACCAACATCTTGTTCACCTTGAGGTTGCGTATCGTTGGCGAAACCAACAACGGCATACACCCGACCGCAGTTGTGCGGTCAGGGTGGTCCTCGGCGTCAAAGATGAGGGGCGTGCTGGACCACTTAAGTGACTTCTGAGCGTCGAACGAGGGCTCCACTTCTGTGATCTCACGCGCCCACTGTTTGAGCTGGCGGTGAGAAGTATGCAGCGAGGCGCCACCGTCGACGCACATGGCCTCCGTAGCCTTCTGGAACTCATGCTCTCCGGACTCGTCGTCCTCGTCATGATCATCGTCTTCCTACTTCTTGTCGTGGCCCCGAGCGGGCCTCCCTTGCTGGTTATCCTTGCCACGGCGACCTCCTTGGCCGCCACGCTTCTTGTCGGATCCTTTGGCACCATCCTGACCCTTCTCCTTGTCGCGCCTCTCATACTCGGCCTTTTGCTTCTCAGCAAGCAGCTCGACTTGCCGGCAGTTCTGGAGGTCGTGGCCCTTGGTGCGGTGGATCTTGCAGTACTGCTTGTCAGAGCCCCCTGGCTTGTCGGCAACCGCCAAGGCGCGGCAGGCAGCGCACCCGGCAATCTCCTTGCCGGGGTCGTCTGCCTTGGCCTTCTTGGCGGCGCCGGTGTCGTCGGATCCCTCGACCGCAAGCACGATCTTGCCCTTGCGCTTCCTGTTGCGACGCCGACCCTTCTTCGTCAGGGCGGCAGTGTCTTCATCGGTAGAGTCGGTTTCCGCGCCGGCGTCTTCGCCGAGGTACTTCCTCCCCTCTTCTGCCCGAGCGCATCTATCGGCCAGAACGTAAAGTTCGGCCACATCCTTGACCTTGTTCATTGCCAGCTCTTCACGCATCTTGCGGTTGTGCACATTATGATGGAATGCGCTGATCACGGCGGCAGGGTGAACATCTGGGATGTTGTATTGCACTCGGCTGAACCTCTGTATGTACTTGCGCAGGTTTTCACCTTCCTTCTGGGGAATGATATGCAAATCAGTCGCCTGGCCATGAGCTTGGTGGCCTCCAGTGAAGGCACCAACGAACTCATGACACAGGTCTGACCAAGAAGAAATGGAATCTGCCGGCAAGTGCATTAACCAAGACATGACATTGGGTTTCAGGGCCAACGGGAAGTAATTGGTGAGCACCTTATCGTCGCGAGCCCCAGCGGCCTGCATCGCGATGGTGTAGATGCTAAGGAACTCCGATGGGTGGGTCTTGCCGTTGTACTTCTCGCCGACGTCGGGCTTGAACGTACGGTGGGACGGCCACTAGAACTTCTGCAGCTCACGGGTAAAGGTCGGGCAACCCACCTCGTAAGGTAGGCCGCCGGGCCTCCCGGAGCTGGGTGGTCCATAGAGGGAACCGCCTGCCTGTATGACTGGTGGCGTGTATCGCGCCGGCGCTCGATGGTGGTTCGAGCGTCTTCATGGGCTCGCTCCCGAAGAACTTGGCGCTGGTCGCGGTGGGTCCGTGGGTCGGACGACGCTATGGAAAAGTTATCACAAGCATCATCACGACGGATCGACACCCGCGGTGGCTGGCGTGGAGGAGGAGAGTGCACCATGGCCGCAGCACCCCCGGCCCCTCCACCGCTGGCATGCGGTGGTTCGACGGAGCGCCGGCCTGAGGGCCCCGCTGGCCGTGGCTCGTCTTGATTGGTGATGCCGACAAGGCTTCGGATGGTGGCCCTCCATTCGTCGAGCTTCTCCATAGCAGGAGGGAAGTCGAGGGGTAGCTGCGCGCGCGCCAAAGCTTCTGCTGGCGTGGGTGGCGGCGAAAGCTGCGTGGACCGTGGCGCGCTTCGACTTCTAACCACGTTAGAAGGAGCTCTATCACGGCCCAGCGGCTGTGTGCCGTTTTCGCCAGCACTTCAGCGGGCATGCTGGCCTCATTCGTCTCGCAGATGATGCACAGGACTCTTCCCACGGCGGCGGCCGGGGTCTCCAGCGTGGTGGCGCTGCTCGTCGCGCGCACCCTGGGAAGAGCGCACTGTGGGCGCTGGCGTGGGTGTCTTGGAGGTTGCTGCACCGCCCGTGGGTGGCACAGCGACACTCCTGGAGGGCCCCGTGCCGCCTGCGGGGGGCCCAGCCCCGTCTTTGGATTTGGCGGTGTGCGGCCCGTCGCCTGGCGCACGAACGACGCCGCTCGCCAGGCTCTAACTGCCAGAGCGATGCTGGTGCTCGCGGGCTGCGGCTCGGGTCCTGTCCGCGACCGGCCCGCTGCTCGCCCGTACTGGCACGGGTCGTTCGGCTCCCGACGAGCCGATCGCCATGATCATCTTCTTCTTGGGAGCCATGGCGATGAAGAACTGCTAGGCTAACTGCTAGACCAGATTCTCACAACTGTGCCCCCTACCTGGCGCGCCAAAGATGTCGGTGAGAACGACACCTATGGGATCACTGGGATCCCTTCTACGGTCGGCGGGCGCAGGGTCGTGAGAAGAGCAGGTTTAGGAGCTAGCACACAGATCGTTTACCCAGGTTTGGGCCGCGAGGATGCGTAAAACCCTAGTCCTGCTTTGGTGGATGTATTTCAGAGTGTCCTTGAGCTCTTCAACTAGCTACGGTGGCTGCCTCGTTTCAAAGAGCCGAATCCCCCTCCTGGTCGCCTCGGGCCTCCTTTTATAGGAAAAAGGGGTTGCCATAGTGTGGCACACAGGAGGTGGAAAGGCCTACAGTGCGCGAGCTTATCGCACGGCATTACGAGACAAAGTGCATTAAATGCGCTACTTAGGTGTCCATTATGGGCTCTGGCATAGTTGAGTAAGTTGCGTGAAGCTCTTGAAGAGGTAGACTAGCAGATGTAGTGGGTTGTAGGTGGTACTGTCTATCCAGAGTAGAGAGTTAATGCTTCAGAAAGACTGTGTCTCGAATCTCCGACCATGGATGTATTCGAGTCTTGTGGGGAAAAGTGCACAAACCTCTGCAGAGTGTACAAACTAATCATGGTTAGCCGTGTCCCCGGTTATGGACATCTTGAGTATCTAGTTCTTGGATTATCATGTGGATCTCATCACTCTTAATATAATTTGATTGGGTTTAATGATGATGCTTAATTGGGATTGAGTTGGGTGAACCTTCTCAATGTTTAACAACCACCATGATAGTTAAATAAAATTTATTCCTTTGTTGTAGGGAAAAATTGGCTTTCCGCAAAACATATTAACCATACAGCCTCCACCAGCCATATATGCATGTAGTGATAGCATTATTTTGTTCATTACTCTTTTGTGTTGCCTTGCCAGCATATTCCATGTGCTGACCCGTTTCGGGCTGCAACGTATCATGTTGCAGACTTTTCAGTCGACGAGTAAGGAGCCATAGGTCGTTGTCTTTCACTCAGTGATGTCGTTGGAGTTGATGGACTCACTTTATCTTCCAAGCCTTCCATTGTTATCGTATTAGATGGCCTTAAGCCATATTTATTGTAATAGTTCTCTTTTGAGACATTCCATGTAATGAGTGTGTGATTGCTACTCTGTTATAAATCCTCAAGTACTGTGCGTGTCAGCATTACCGATCCAGGGATGACACTGATGCACAGAGATCAGACTGTTTGAGGTCTGGTCGCTACAAGATGGTATCAGAGCACACGCTAACTGTAGGACACGACCACTAAGTTAAGTCCCTAGATCACTACTCTCTTCTCATTTCTGACTCCTCTCCATTTTCTACTCTTTAGGATGGCGGACGCAAGGAACAAGTTTGCACAACCGGATGAAGACACCCCCTTTGGACGACACTTGAAGGAAGTCACTAGATAACTGAACATTGGAATACCAAGCTTCACCGGGACTTACAATGCCATTTTACCAGAAGAGGAGCGCTGGATGATTCAAGTTCAAGTTCCAGGAAGGACATTCATGCCAGCCATTGAGCCCATAGAGTTTTCCTTTGATGCACCAACCTAGAGTCTAGGAAAGAGTATGGCAGCCCACATCACCATGGGACGCATTGGAGAAGTTTACCACAAGGATCTCAAGGATACTATCTACCAGATTTGTGGGCGCCGAGATGAGCAATGGGAGATGATCAGCACCAGGAAGGATAGATCGATTGCAGCTTTCATCCAGGAGTTAAACCAGCACATTCGACGCCAGGAGAACCAGATGTGCGCAGGCATGACAGATCTGAAGAAGGCAATGACCAGGATCACGGAGCTGGAGGCAGAACTCAAGTCTACACGTGATGGATACGAGGAGGAAATGACGATACTCGTGGAGAAGAATGACGATCTGACAAGGAAGCTAGGAGTATTCATGGGAGATCCCGCGCCAGGAGGAGAAGACGACGATTCCACTTGCCCGGAGAACTACATCATCATCGACGACACCAACTCGGACCCCGATGATAGCGATGATGACTATGTTGATGAAGCTGGAGCGGATATCATGGAGTCTTCGACCGATCAATTTTTCTAGTCGACCACCATATCAGTAGTAGTATTCCACCATGTATATAGTATAGTCCGAGCACTTTTGTAACGATAGTTCTAGACCGATTGTATGCCCTTGCTTGATTGATTGAGTGATACGATTGTGTTTGTCTCATGTGCATATGGGTAGTGTTTTCCCCCTAGACCTCATTCTACTCTGTTTTCTCATCTTTTCTAAACCCAGCAGATGCCTCCGAGACGCGACAATGGATTTGCTTTCCCACCGGAGCTCACTCAGTTGATCCAGCAGCAGAATGCATTGATGCAGATACTAGTCCAGAATCAGAATCAGGGGAACAACAACAACAACAACCACCCACCACCACCACCTGTTGATCACTTAGCCCGTTTTCTAAGGCTGAATCCGCCGGTGTTCTCCAGAAGCACCGAGCCAATAGTTGCAGATGATTGGCTCCGCAAGATTGGAAGGGAGTTGACCACTGCAGGATGCACAGATGCGGAGAGAGTGCGTTTTGCCGCCCATCAGCTTGATGGACCCGCAGCATCATGGTGGGAGAATTTCACAGCCACTTACCCAATCGACACTGTCACATGGGACCAGTTTCAGCAGGCTTTTCGCACTGCCCATGTATCAGCATGAGCTATGGCCATGAAGAAGCGCGAGTTTCGCAACTTACGCCAAGGAGGACGCACAGTTGGCCAGTATGTGGATGACTTTAGTAAGCTAGCACGTTATGCCCCAGATGACATCGCTACAGATGCAGCTAAGCAGGAGAAGTTTCTGGAGGGACTGAATGATGAGCTGAGCATGCAGTTGATGGTGGCAAATTTCAATAAATACCAGGAGTTGGTAGATAGAGCTCTCATGATTGAAGGGAAGCAGCAGCAGATTGACAACCGCAAGAGGAAGTATGGACAAGGGAAGTATAATTCTGGAGCTCAGCAGAGACCCCGTTTTACCCCGAACTCGGGAGGACCCCTTCAGCATAACCATGGAGGTCACAATCACACTGGAGGAGGTTCGCACAACCATAGTGGCTCCAAGAGCGGGAATGGTAATGGAGGAAGCAACGGACAAAACCGTTCCAACCCAGCAACGCCCGCCAAGAAAGATCTAAGCCACGTTACTTGCTACAAGTGCCAAAAGGCTGGACATTACGCCAATGAATGTCCTGAAGCTAAGAATGGAAACGGCAATGGAAGCTCTGGGAAGAAGCCCAACCCTTTCAACAGGGGACAAGTGAACCACGTTAACATGGAGGAGGTTGAAGCCCAGCCAGATGCAGTAATAGGTAAGTTTTTGGTTAAGTCATTTACTGCAGTCGTTCTTTTTGATACTGGTGCATCGCATTCATACATATCAAGGGGATTTGTGGATAAGTATAAACTGCCCACCAAAGTTCTCAGTACACCTATGTTAGTGAGCTTGCCAGGAGCAGAGTATATGGAAAGCCAAGGATGTTTTCAGATGCCATTGACCATAGGTAGGTATGTTTTCCCCTCAGATCTGATAATTTTAGAGTCGCAAGGTTTGGATGTGATTCTGGGTATGGATTGGCTATCGATGTATGGAGGAAACATCGATTGCGCCAGTAAGTCGATTTTGCTCACCACCCCAGAAGGAAGAAGGATCAAGTATGTATCCCGGCATGTGCCGAGTAGGACTCAAGTAAATTCCTTATCAGGAGTTGTACAGGAGGAAGTACCGGTGGTGAAGGATTACCCGGATGTATTTCCAGAAGAGTTGTCAGGCATGCCACCGGGTAGAGACATTGAGTTTTTGATTGAGCTTTTGCCAGGCACAGGGCCAATATCTAAGAGACCGTACAGAATGCCTGCAAAGGATTTGGAGGAAATTAAGAAGCAGATTAAGGAGTTACTAGATAAAGGTTATATTCGCCCAAGTTCGTCACCTTGGGGATCACCAGTGCTTCTAGTGGAGAAGAAGGATGGATCGTTAAGGATGGTTGTTGATTATCGAGGATTGAATGAGGTGACAATCAAGAACAAGTACCCACTACCGATGATCAATGATTTGTTTGATCAGCTGCAAGGAGCTAAAGTGTTTTCCAAGATCGATCTGCGATCAGGGTACCACCAGCTAAAGATTCGAGAGCAGGATATACCTAAGACAGCTTTTACCACGAGGTACGGGCTATATGAGTATACCATTATGTCATTTGGCCTGACTAACACACCTGCCTACTTTATGAACATGATGAACAAGGTGTTTATGGAGTTTTTGGATAAGTTTGTTGTGGTGTTCATTGATGATATTCTGGTCTACTCGAAGAATGAAGAGGAGCATAAAGAGCATTTGCGTTTAGTACTTGGGAAGCTCAGAGAACATCAGCTATATGCCAAGTTCAGCAAGTGTGAGTTTTGGTTGAAGGAAGTTGGATTCCTTGGACACGTTATATCCGGAGAAGGAATAGCGGTAGACCCCACCAAAGTTGTCACTGTGACAAATTGGGAGGCACCCACGACACTTGCAGAGATCCGGAGTTTTCTTGGACTCGCAGGATACTACCGGAGATTCATTGAGAATTTCTCGAAGATTGCAAAGCCTATGACGGAGTTGTTAAAGAAGGACACCAAGTTCAAATGGACTGGGGAATGTGAGGCCAGTTTTCAGGAGTTGAAGAAACGCTTGGTTACATCACCAGTGTTGATTCTGCCAGATCAACGCAAGGATTATGAAGTGTATTGCGACGCTTCTCGTTGAGGACTTGGAGCCGTACTTATGCAGGAGGGAAGAGTTGTTTCATATGCCTCCCGACAGCTTAAACCCCATGAGTTGAATTACGCTACCCATGATTTGGAGTTAGCAGCCGTAGTGCATGCATTGAAGAATTGGAGACATTTTCTCATCGGAAACCATTGTGAGGTATACACGGATCACAAGAGTTTGAAGTATATCTTCACGCAGAAGGAGTTGAATCTCAGGCAGAGGAGATGGTTGGAACTCATTAAGGATTATGATATGAAGTTGCATTATCATCCCGGAAAGGCTAACGTAGTAGCCAATGCGTTGAGCCGCAAGAGTCATGTCAATACACTCATGACCGGAGAGTTACCCACGGAGTTAGCAGAGGATCTTCGCGAGCTATGTTTGGAGATAGTTCCGAGAGGCTATGTAGCAGCATTGGAGATTCAATCTACTTTGATGGATAAGATCAGAGAAGCTCAGAAGACGGACAAGGAGATAGCCGAGATAAAGGAAAGGATGAGCAAAGGAAAGGCTAAAGGATTTCGTGAGGATGAGCACGATACCTTATGGTTTGAGGACCGCCTATATGTGCCAAATGATCAGGAGATCAGGAAGCTGATTTTGCAGGAGGCCCATGATTCGCCATATTCGATTCACCCAGGAAATACCAAGATGTATCTGGATTTGAAGGGTAGCTTCTAGTGGACCGGAATGAAGAAGGATATTGCGGAGTATGTAGCAGTTTGTGATGTATGTTAGAGAGTGAAGGCAGAGCATCAGAAGCCAGCAGGATTGCTACAACCATTGCCGATACCTGAATGGAAGTGGGACAAGCTAGGCATGGATTTTATCACAGGATTGCCCGACTCGTTCAGGCTATGACTCGATATGGGTTGTAGTCGATCGTTTGACGAAAATAGCTCATTTCATCCCAGTGAAGACCACTTACACCAGTGCTAAGTTGGCAAAAATATACATGACCAGGATCGTATGTTTGCATGGAGTTCCGAGGACCATTGTATCAGATAGAGGAACCCAGTTTACCTCAAAGTTTTGGAATCGGTTGCATGAAACTTTGGGAACCAGGCTAGAGTTCAGTATAGCTTTTCACCCGCAGACAGATGGACAGACTGAGAGAGTCAATCAGATTCTGGAGGACATGTTGAGAGCTTGTGCACTAGACTATGGATCTAGTTGGGACGATAATTTGCCTTACGCAGAGTTCTCTTACAACAACAGCTATCAAGCTAGTTTGAAGATGGCCCCTTTCGAAGCATTGTACGGAAGGAGGTGCAGGACACCGTTGTTGTGGGATGAAGTTGGAGACCGATAGTTGTTTGGACCAGATTTGATTAAAGAGTCTGAAGAGAAGGTTAAGCTGATTCGCGATAGACTCAAGGTAGCCCAGTCCAGGCAGAAGAGTTATGCGGATTCTAAACGCAAGGAGACAGTTTACGAAGTCGGAGAAAGAGTGTATCTTCGTGTATCACCACTTCGAGGAGTGAAGCGCTTTGGAGTTAAGGGAAAGTTAGCACCACGTTTTGTGGGACCATACAAAGTTTTGGAACGTATGGGAGAAGTTGCTTACAAGTTGGAATTGCCCGAAGGATTGTCAGGAGTTCACGATGTGTTCCACGTTTCTCAGTTGAAGAAGTGCCACGCAGAGATGGCTGATATCCCTCTGAGAGATACAGTGCCACTGGAAGCGATACAGTTGGATAGCGATTTGACCTACGAGGAGAAGCCAGTCAAGATTCTCGAGTTTGCCAGCCGAGTTACACGCAGCAAAGTTATCAAGTTTTGCAAGGTTCAGTGGAGCCATCATACCGAAGATGAAGCCACCTGGGAACGAGAGGAAGACCTACGGAAGGATTACCCTCACCTATTTTCTAGCCAACCCGAATCTTGAGGGCGAGATTCATCTTAAGGGGGGTAGGTTTGTAACATCCCAAATTTTCAATTTGGAATGTTATACATTAGGTCATCATTGCATATCATATTTTATTGCATTTTGGCTTGATCCTACAAATTCTACGCAACTCAAGGACCCACGGAGAGAGTTGGGAATTTTGTTATTTTCATATTTGAGTTTTCTCGAATTTTGAACAGAGGATCGTTTGATTTTAATTATTTTCTCTTGAAGATTTCTTTTATGAAAATAAAAGAGAGGATAAAATGACTTCCTCAAAATAAAAAAATATTGGAGATTTAATATTAAAATCAAATAAGAATTTTATTCGGAGTTTCATCGCTATTTTATTTGAATTAGGAAAATTTTGCGTTTTTCAAAATTGCATTAGAGTCCCAAATAAATGTTCACCTTGTCCAGTAGATTTTTAGAGGACGGAGAAAATTTATTTCAGGATTTTTGGAGTCCATTCAGTATTTCTTTTCTTCGTTTTTCTGCGCGGAATTGTTTTAGAAAAAAGTGAACCGACTTAGCCAGGCCGTACCCGACCCGGACTCGTCCGGCCGGCCTCTTATAAGGCCCGCCCGGGACCCCCCAGCCCAGCGGAACCTTAGCCCCGCCGCCGCAGCCGCCGCCGCCCCGCACGACGCCCGCCGGAGTGCGGCGCCGCCGCCGGAGTGGCCGCCGCCCTCGCCGGATCTCGTCGAGGTAGCCGCCGCCGGTTTTCTCGAAAAACTAACCGTTTTTTTTAAACCCTAGATCTGTTTCTTTTCAAATCTGGTTCGATTTTTTTCGGTTTAGTTATTTAGCGGACGTTTGTCCGTACGTTCGTTTTAACGAACGGTTTTCGCCCTTTTAGCCGCAGACAGCGAACGTTCGTTCGTTAGCCTGTTCGTCATTTTTTCTTTTTCTCGGATTTTTCGCGATTATTTTCGATCGCGATTTTTGATCCGATTTTCGTTTTAGTTTATCTTTTCGCTCGTTTATCGGAATCAGGCGATTCAAGCGCCTAGAGTTTCGTCTCGAAGCCCTCTTTCTGTTTAATCAACTTAAACAAGTTTTTGCTACTGTAAAATTTGACTTTAGTCCAAATTAGTAATCAAAGCTTGTTTCTTTCGCAGTTTGAGTTTCGTTGCTTCGTTCGATTTGATTCTTTTTGCAAACCGGAGTTCTTAAGTTGAAATTTCTGGTTAGATCTTCTTATTCAAGTTTTACCCGTGCATCTTTGCTTGATTGCTTATTGTATGCTTGTTTATTTGCGATAGAGTACCCGGAGTGCGAAGCGTGCTACTACGAGTCTCTAGGTTCCACGGATCATCAGCAAGGCAAGTGACGCTTTGATCATACCTCTTTACTACCCAGTTTTATTGCATTAGATCAATCCTCAAACAATTGCATGGTTAGGATCTGATTAAATTGTGGGTTTGGGAAGTAGATGAGGTAGTACCTATTCACCTATTTATTATCAAACCTATGGGAGTTACTTCTACGTTGCTTATACTGCTATGCTATGCTCATAGACGTGGTTTGGGTTTGAGTGTATTCATGACAGATGTGAGTATGGTTAATTAATGGTTAACTTAAGGTGGCAACTTTAATACTGTATTTTTGGAAATCCCGGGGTACTGTGTGATTCTCCTATGGACTGCCACCCAGGCTTAAAGGGATCATAAGATTATTCATGCTAGAAACTTCCGTGTGCAGCCACATGCCATTATGGGCTCTGGCATAGTTGAGTAAGTTGTGGGAAACCTTTCCATGATGGGCTAGCAGATGTAGGGGATTGTAGGTGTACCGGCCTATCTATCAGTTAAGGGGTCCTCTTCGGAAAGACTGTGTCTCGGTCATCCGTTTCTCAAACATTTTATAGTGCGAGAAATCCAACGGAGGAGATCGAGTCTTGTGGGGAAAAGTGCACAAACCTCTGCAGAGTGTACAAACTAATCATGGTTAGCCGTGTCCCCGGTTATGGACATCTTGAGTATCTAGTTCTTGGATTATCATGTGGATCTCATCACTCTTAATATAATTTGATTGGATTTAATGATGATGCTTAATTGGGATTGAGTTTGGTGAACCTTCTCAATGTTTAACAACCACCATGATAGTTAAATAAAATTTATTCCTTTGTTGTAGGAAAAATTGGCTTCCAGCAAAACATATTAACCATACAGCCTCCACCAGCCATATATGCATGTAGTGATAGCATTATTTTGGTCATTACTCTTTTGTGTTGCCTTGCTAGCATATTCCATCTGCTGACCCGTTTCGGGCTGCAACGTATCATGTTGCAAACTTTTCAGTCGACGAGTAAGGAGCCATAGGTCGTTGTCTTTCACTCAGTGATGCCGTTGGAGTTGATGGACTCACTTTATCTTCCAAGCCTTCCGCTGTTATCGTATTAGATGGCCTTAAGCCATATTTATTGTAATAGTTCTCTTTTGAGACATTCGATGTAATAAGTGTGTGATTGCTACTCTGTTATAAATCCTCAAGTACTGTGCGTGTCAGCATTACCGATCTAGGGATGACACTGATGCACAGAGATCAGACTGTTTGAGGTCTGGTCGCTACACAAGCAAGTTGCCACTCCCATGAAGAAGCCCAAAGCCAGACCCAAGCCTGAAACTGAGTGCTTCTACTGCAAAGGAAATGGTCACTGGAAGCGAAACTAGCCAAATACTTGGCGGATAAAAAGGATGGCAAAGTGAACAAAGGTATATGTGATATACAGATTATTGATGTGTACTTTACTAGTGTTCATAGTAACCCTTAGGTATTTGATACCGATTCAGTTGCTAAGATTAGTAACTCGAAACAGGAGTTACAAAATGAACAGAGACTAGTTGAGGGCAAAGTGATGATGTGTGTTGGAAGAGATTCCAAGGTTGATAAGATCACCATCGCACACTCCCTTTACCTTCGGGATTAGTGTTGAACCTAAAATAAATGTTATTTAGTGTTTGCGTTGAGCATGAATATGATTGGATCATGTTTATTGCAATACGGTTATTCATTTAAGCCAAAGAATAATTGTTGTTCTATTTACATGAATAAAACCTTCTATGGTCATACACTCAATATAAATGATTTATTGAATCTCGATCGTAGTAATACACATATTCATAATATTGAAGCCAAAAGATGCAAAGTTAATAATGATAGTGCCCTCCATGTGTCACTCCATGTGTCGGAGAGGTATCTCTAGGCCCTCTCGGTAATGCACATCACTATAAGCCTTGCAAGAAATGTGACTAATGAGTTAGTTGCGGGATGATGCATTACGGAACAAGTAAAGAGACTTGCCGGTAACGAGATTGAACTAGGTATGGTGATACCGACGATCGAATCCCGGGCAAGTAACATACCAATGACAAAGGGAACAACGTATGTCGTTATGCGGTTTGACCGATAAAGATCTTCGTAGAATATGTAGGAGCCAATATGAGCATCCAGGTTCCGCTATTGGTTATTGACCAGAGATGTGTCTCGGTCATGTCTACATAGTTCGCGAACCCATAGGATCCGCACGCTTAACGTTCGATGACGATTTGTATTGTGAGTTATGTGATTTGATGTACCGAAGGTTGTTCGGAGTCCCGGATGAGATCACGGACATAACGAGGAGTCTCGAAATGGTCGAGACGTAAAGATCGATATATTGGAAGGCTATATTCGGACATCGGAAAGGTTTCGAGTGATTCGGGTATTTTTCGAAGTACCGGAGAGTTACGGGAATTCGCCGGGGGAAGTAGTGGGCCTTAATGGGCCATACAGGAAAGGAGAGAAGGGCCTCAAGGGGTGGCCGCGCGCCCCCCATGGCAAGTCCGAGTTGGACTAGGGAGGGGGCGGCGCCCCCCTCTCTTTCCTTCTCCCTCTCCTACTCCTTCCCTTTCTCCCCTCTTGGAAAAGGGAGGGGACTCCAACTAGGATTGGGAATCCTAGTTGGACTCCCCCTATAGGTGCGCCCCTCCTAGGCCGGCCTCCTCTTCCTCCCTCCTTTATATACGTGGGCAGAGGGGCACCCAAAGACACACAAGTTGATTGTTTTTAGCCATGTGCGGTGCCCCCCTCCACAGATTTTCACCTCGGTCATATCGTTGTAGTGCTTAGGCGAAGCCCTGCATCGGTAACTTCATCATCACCGTCATCACGCCGTCGTGCTGACGAAACTCTCCCTCGACCTCAGCTAGATCTAGAGTTCGTGGGACGTCACCGAGCTGAACGTGTGCAGATCGCGGAGGTGTCGTACCTTCGGTGCTAGGATCGGTCGGATCGTGAAGACGTACGACTACATCAACCGCGTTGTCATAACGCTTCCGCTTTCGGTCTACGAGGGTACGTGGACAACACTCTCCCCTCTTGTTGCTATGCATCACCTAGATAGATCTTGCGTGATCGTAGGAAAAATTTTGAAATTACTGCGTTACCCAACAGATACTACCCATAGATTCATCAAAATAAGCAAACAACGCATAGAAAACAGAATCTGTCAAAAACAGAAGAGTCTGTAGAAATATGGACAATGACCATTGATACGTCTCCAACGTATCTATAATTTTTTATTGTTCCATGCTATATTATATTCTGTTTTGGATGTTTATTGGGCTTTATTATACACTTTTATATTATTTTTGGGACTAACCTATTAACCGGAGGCCCAGCCCAAATTGCTGTTTTTTTGCCTATTTCAGTGTTTCGAAGGAAAAGGATATCAAACGGAGTCCAAACGGAATGAAACCTTCGGGAACGTGATTTTCGGAACAAACGTGATCCAGAGGACTTGGAGTCTACGTAAAGAAATCAACGAGGAAGGCACGAGGCAGGGGGCGCGCCTACCCCCCTGGACGCGCCCTCCACCCTCGTGGGCCCCTCGTTGCTCCACCGACGTACTTCTTCCTCCTATATATACCCATATACCCTGGAAACATTAGATACGGAGCCAAAACCCTATTTCCACCGCCGCAACCTTCTGTACCCGTGAGATCCCATCTTGGGGCCTTTTCCGGCGCTCCGCCGGAGGGGGCATTGATCACGGAGGGCTTCTACATCAACACCATAGCCTCTCCGATGATGTGTGAGTAGTTTACCTCAGACCTTCGGGTCCATAGTTATTAGCTAGATGGCTTCTTCTCTCTCTTTGGATCTCAATACAAAGTTCTCCTCGATTCTCTTGGAGATCTATTTGATGTAACTCTTCTTTTGCGGTGTGTTTGTCGAGATCCGATGGTTTATGATCAAGATTTTCTATGAACTATATTTGAATCTCCTCTGAATTATTTTATGTATGATTGGTTATCTTTGCAAGTCTCTTCGAATTATCAGTTTGGTTTGGCCTACTAGATTTATTTTTCTTGCAATGGGAGAAGTGCTTAGCTTTGGGTTCAATCTTGCGGTGTCCTTTCCCAGTGACAAGAGGGGCAGCAAGGCACGTATTGTATTGTTGCCATCGAGGATAAAAAGATGGGGTTTATATCATATTGCATGAGTTTATCCCTCTACATCATGTCATCTTGCTTAAAGCATTACTCTGTTCTTATGAACTTAATACTCTAGATGCATGCTGGATAGCGGTCGATGTGTGGAGTAATAGTAGTAGATGCAGAATCATTTCGGTCTACTTGTCACGGACGTGATGCCTATATACATGATCATACCTAGATATTCTCATAACTATGCTCAATTATATCCATTGCTCGACAATAATTCGTTACCGGGTCTATTTTCCATCATATTAATCTTCCAACACTTAGCTATTTCTATTACCGTTTATTTTGCTTTCTTTACTTTTAGTCTTTATCATAAAAATACCAAAAATATTATCTTATCAGATCTCACTCCCTTAAGTGACCGTGAAGGGATTGACAACCCCTTTATCGCGTTGGTTGCAAGGTTCTTATTTGTTTGTGTAGGTGCGTGGGACTCGCGCGTGGTCTCCTACTGGATTGATACCTTGGTTCTCAAAAACTGAGGGAAATACTTACGCTACTTTACTACATCACCCTTTCCTCTTCAAGGGAAAACCAACACAGTGCTCAAGAGGTAGCAAGAAGGATTTCTGGCGCCATTGCCGGGGAGTCTACGCACAAGTCAAGACATACCAAGTACCCATCACAAACTCTTATCCCTCGCATTACATTATTTGCCATTTGCCTCTCGTTTTCCTCTCCCCCACTTCACCCTTTCATCTTCAAGGGAAAACCAACGCAGTGCTCAAGAGGTAGCAACCATACTTTTGTAACCCTAAAAATTGTGAAACATTAGAACAACTAGCGCAATTTGTATATCAATCTTGTGTAAAAAAATCAGGTCAAAATCACATTTCTGTGAATTTATAAATTTCCTTAACTGGGCGTAGAAGTTTTTGTTTTTCAGCAAAATCAAATCAATTATCACCATAGATCATCCCAAAGGCTCTACTTGGCACAAACACTAACTAAAACACTTAAACACAATCATAACAGAAGTATAATTGCATATTTATTGAAAAACATAAGGAAAAGCAAAAAAAAAATTGGGTTGTCTCCCAACCAACTCTATTGTTTTATGCCCCTAGCTAGGCATATTGCATAGATCTAGGTATTGTCATCTTTGGTATTCAATCTATAAGTAGCCCTCATAATAGATTCATATATGGAAACTTAATTTATTTTTTTCTTGGTAAGTGCTCCATGCCCTTTGCAACAATAAGAACATCATCAATTCTTCCCATAGGTTTCTTAATAGTAGAATCTGCTAAGTGCAAATTTAAGGAACAATCAGCAAGTTTATGGAAACCTAGCATATCACATAAAATATTTGGAATAGTGGAAACGCTAGCACCCTAATCACATAAAGCATAACACTCATAATCTTTAATCTTAATCTTAATAGTGAGTTCCCATTCATCACAAAGCTTTCTAGGGATTGAAACTTCCAGCTCAAGTTTTTCTTCAAAAGATTTCATCATAGCATCAACGACATGTTTTAAAAGCCTTATTTTGATTATAAGCATCAGGTGAATTAAGCATAGATTGTAACAAGGAAATACACTCAATCAAATAACAATTATCATAATTAAAATCCTTGAAATCCAAAAGAGTGGGCTCATCACTACTTAAAGTTTTGACCTCGCCAATCCCACTTTTATCAAAAAAAATCATTAAGATCATCACCCTCCAAATTATTGGGACGCCTTCTAGCTAAAGTTGACTCTTCTCCAGTCCCTTTTTCATCAAGTTTTATATTATGAAACAAAGATTCAATAGGAGTAACACCAATCACTTTAAGATCTTCATCATGATTATCATGAAAACTAGAAGAACATGCTTTTTATAATCAATTTCCCTTAGCTCGCATTCTAGCGATTCTCTCCTTACTTTCATTAATAGAAATTTGAATAGATTTCATAGACTCATTATATCAAGCTTGGGTGGCATAGATCTAATCTTAAAGGAATCAATCTCATGAGAAATTCTATCAACGTTTCTAGGCAAATCATCAATCTTAAGCAATTTTTCTTCTACCATGGCGTTGAAAATATTTTGAGAATTAATGAAATATTTAATGTTATTCTCAAGATCAGAGGGTGTCTTATTGTAATTTACATAATAATTGTTGTAGGAATTACCATAATTGTTAGAGGAATTACTAGAAAACGGCCTAGGATTAAAATTGCCTCAATACGCGTTATTACCAAAATAGTTCCTACCAACAAAATTCACGTACATAGATTCATTATTATTCTCAATCAAGGTAGACAAAGTCATATCATTAGGATCAATAGGAGCACTCTTTCTAGCACTCAATTTCATAAGTTCGTCCATCTTTCCACTCAAAGTATTAATCTCTTCAATCACATGCACTTTTTTACTAGTAGAAGATCTTTCAGTATGCCATTGAGAGTAATTTGCCATAATATTATCTAGGATTTTAGTAGCTTCTCCTAATGTGATTTCCATAAAAGTACCACCCGCGGCGGAATCTAAAGTATTTCTATATGCAAAATTCAATCCAGCATAAAAAATTGTATGATCATCCATAAACTTAAACCATGAGTAGGGCAATTTCTTATCATTAACTTCATCCTCTCCCAAGATTGTGCAACATGTTCATGAACAAGTTGCTTAAAATTCATTACATCATTCCTAAGAGAGATGATCTTAGTGGGAGGAAAATACTTGGAGATAAAAGCATCCTTACACTTATTCCATAAATCAATACTATTTTTAGGCAAGGATGAAAGCCAAGTTTTAGCACGATCTTGTAGTGAGAATGGAAACGACTTCAATTTAACAATATCATTATTCATATCTTTTTTTCTTTTGCATATCACATAATTCAATAAAAGTATTAAGATGGGATGCAGCATCTTCATTGGGGCTTCCAGAAAATTATTCTTTCATAACAAGATTCAATAAAGCAGCATTAATTTCATAAGATTCCGCACTAATGGTGGGAGCAATCAAAGTACTAATAAAACCATTATTATTAGTATTGGAAAAAACACACAACTAGTATTTTCTTGAGACATCATGACAAAGCAAGCAATCTAGCACACAAGCAAACAAAAAGCAAACGAAAAGGAGAATGAAAAGAAGGCAAATATTTTTGTGTTTTTCTGAAAGCGTTTTAGAAGTGGGGGAGAGGAAAATGAGAGGCAAATGGCGAATAATGTAAGTGCAAGAGATGAGAGTTTATGATAGGTACTTGGTAGGCTTGACGTAGATCCTCCCCGGCAACGGCGCCAGAAATTCTTCCTGCTACTTCTTGAGCTTGTGTTGGTTTTTCCCTTGAAGAGGAAAGGGTGATGCAGCAAAGTAGAGATAAGTATTTCCCTCAGTTAAGAACCAAGGTACCAATCCAGTAGGAGGAACACACAAGTCTCCAATGATTGCACCTACACAAACAAACAAATACTTGCACCCAACGCGAAAAAGGGGTTGTTAATCCGTTCACGGTTACTTGCAAGGATGAGATCTGATAGAGATAGGTATAAAACATAAGTAAAAGTGCAAAATAAAGTAAAGGTAAATAAATTACAGCAAGGTATTTTTGTGTTTTTGATTTTATAGATCTGAAAATCATATGATAAAAAATATACCCGGGGGCCATAGTTTTCACTAAAGGCTTCTCTCTTGAAAGAAAGCATACGTTGGGTAAACAAATTACTGTTGAGCAATTGATAGAAAAGCGCAAAGTTGTGACGATATCCAAGTCAATGATCATGAATATAGGCATCACGTCCGTGACAAGTAGACCGACTCCTGTCTGCATATACTACTATTACTCCACACATCGACCGCTATCCAGAATGCATCTAGTGTATTAAGTTAACAAGAATGGAGTAACGCCTTAAGCAAGATGACATGATGTAGAGGGATAGACCCAAGAAATATGGTATAAACCCCGTCTTTTTATCCTTAATGGCAACAATACAAATGCGTGCCTCGCTACCCCTACTGTCACTGGGTGAGGACACCGCAAGATTGAACCCATCACAAACCACCTCTCCCATTGCAAGATAAATCAATCTAGTTGGCCAAACCAAATCAATAGATCGGAGAGAAATACAAAGTTGTCTTAATCATGCATAAAAGAGTTCAGAGAAGACTCAAATAATATTCATAGAAAATCTGATCATAAATCCATAATTAATCGGATCTCAACAAACGCACCACAAAAGAAGATTACATCGAATAGATCTCCAAGAACATCGAGGAGAACATTGTATTGAAGATCAAAGAGAGAGAAGAAGTCATCTAGCTACTAGCTATGGACCCGTAGGTTTGTGGTAAACTACTCACACATCATCGGAGGGGCGGTAAGGTTGATGTAGAAGCCCTCCGTGATCGAATCCCCCTCCGGCAGAGTGCCAAAAAAGCCCCTAGATGGGATCTCATGAGAGCAGAAGCTTGCGGCGGCAAAAAAGTATTTTTGGTGTGCTCTTCAGTATAAGGGGAATATTTGGGTATTTATAGAGCAGAGATTAGGGTTAGAGGAGCATCAGGGGGGTGCGGTGCCTGGCGCAGGGCTCGTGCCGAAGTACAAGTCTGCCTCGCTTCAATTTGTTATCACAAATCAAATCTGTCTTTTTTGTGCCAATCAGGCATCTTCGATATTGCAAAATTTTGACACTAGATCGGATAACTCCGGAAGTGTTGGACGCAGCGACGGGTAAGGGTGTTCGAAAGGCATGTATCCCTGCATCCGCACTGAAAGTCTGCTATGATGTCTGAGTCCCGGTAGTCTGGTATGCCGTCTATGACGGACGAAAATCTGTCCCAAAATTGCCTGATCTATTCGTCAATGAGTTGCTACACGTAGGCGAGATCCCAGACATTGGGAGGTCCTGAATTATCGGGGCGATATTCGATGTGGGAGCTGGGTGGGAAAGTGCCTTCGGTCTTTACGGACGTGGGCTTGCAAGTCTTGATATTTTCAGCCCGCGAGGGGCGAGCAGTCACCGGATCGGCCCTGCTGATTTGAAGATCGAACACGCCATCTGTTTCTGGAAGGCTGCCGTCAGAGTCACTTTCCAGGAAGTACCTCGGCCCTTCGCCTTCTACAGGGCGTTCGGCCGGGACAGGAAAGAGGTCGTGGATCACCTCTTGTTCACGAAGGGGAGGGCGTGATCCCATGATGGAGTTTTTGAGAATGGGAATCATGCCTTGGAGGGCGGAGTCGTTGATGGACGAACCCATTGATCTTAATTTCATTGATCCTTGCAGCGGAACTCTCAATGAAAGCACCAGTGTCGGTGTGAAATCCGGCACACCTCGGGGTAGGGGTCCCGAGCTGTGGATCTCGGTTCGATGTTAACAGGAACGAGGGAGACATTGTTTACCAAGGTTCAGGCCCTCTTGATGGAGGTAAAACCCTATGTCATGCTCTTATTTATATTGATGGAGATGTATCGAGTATAGAGTTGATCTACCTCGAGATCATAAGTTGTGTTCTACCTCTAGGGCTAGGTGAATGTAATTGTGATCCAATCCCCTATGCGGGCTAAACCCCTTGGCTTATATACACGCCAGGTAGGGCAACTAGGATTACATGGTTGGTATCCAGAGGATCGCATGGAGGCGGTAAGGGGTGTCTTGGAGCATACGTCAAGTCTTCGGCAGGCGTAGTCTTGATCTCATTCGGGCGTGCAGCTTCTGGATTCTTCCTTTAATGAGAATGTGGGCCCATCGGCCTAGCCCGAGGACTATGGGCCGACTAGGTTAGTACCCCCTAGTGCAGGACACCGTCACTAGGTAAGGCATTCAAAGCAAAAAGTGGGAAGTGAGCATCCCAAGAAGTGGAAATAAAGACCGTTTCAATAGTTGCAAAGATGGGCACCTCTTGGTTGTTTCTCCACGTAAAACTTCTAGTAGACATATTCACCTCCATAAGGGCCCATTTATTAATCCAATTGTTAAAAACATAAGGAAAGTTGTTGCTAATGTGCCCATTGTTCTTATCAAACGCATATCTCATCAAATTAAAATCCCCACCAATCATGCAGCTGAGCAATAAATTCTATCCTCAACTCATTCTAAGCAGTGCCATAAATATCCACAAAGTGCCTAAGGAAACACCCTTTCTTACTATTTTTTAACAATCACTATAATGCAATGTTTTTATTGGAAAAACCAATCACCTCAAACAAATAACACTTAAGCCCCACAATAATGCCACCAGTAGTATTAATAGCAGGTAAGTAATGCTAATTAAACTCAATCCTACCAGAAATGGTTTTAAGCATGCTATCATCAATGAACTCTCTTTTGCTTTCAAAGAAACCAACAAAATTCACATGATTATTATTCAAACATTCAGCAAGACACTTTAATTTACCATGTTGTCCTAAACCTCCAATATTCCATAAGGCACTAATCATTGGATTTTAAAAGGATGAGACAAACAAGGCAAGTTCTTAGTGTGAAAGACTGGAATATCACTATTCAGATCAGCTGTGCCCACTGACCTAGGAATAGTAATAGAAATAATAGGTGAAGAACAACTAAATTCATATTGTTCAAAAGGGTCAAGATTTCGGGAAGAAAAGGTTTCAGGACTATAGTTAGCAAACTTAAGACAGTTGAATTTTTTGGACTCCACCATATCAAGGATAATATATTTTTTGTTCAGGGGTAGTATCACCAAGGCAATATCTACCTTAGTAGTTTGATTAGCAAGTTCTTCACGGTCAAAGTTGGCAAAGGATTTCCCTTTAAAAGAAGCAAGTATCTCCGTATTCTTTTTCTTCATATAAGCTGCAACCTTGTCCATGATTTTTATGTTGCCATGGTTCCTTGTAATAGGCCTGTTGGATAGTATAGGGCTCCATTTAGTAACAGGCTCCACAATACTCTTTGGTTTCTTCTTAGATTCATCTTTCTCCAAAGATTCCAATAAAGATCTCTTAACAGAACCTAAGGCCATAGTCAGGTCTTCAGGAGGACATTGCATCTCAAGTAACAAGTTCTCCTCTTCTCCATCCGAGTAAACCATCTTGAACTTGCTCGGATGTTCAAAATGGTACTCCATATGAACAAACAAAGGTTCAATTTCATGTTCTGAAGCAATGTTATTCTCACAAATAGGACTAACACAGTCAACATCCATAAGGATCACAACAGGTTTGGGGAGCGATTTGTTTCTGGTTTCCTCAATGAATTGCTCATGGAAAGAAACAACAAGTTTGTGAGGGTGGAAATCCATAGAAGAAACAAACAACACTTGTTTTGTTTTTTAGCCTACGTAAGTAGCACCTTTCCCAGGGAAGTTAGCTTTGTCAAGTTCACCTATTGATTCATTACCATCTTCATCCATATTATCTTTATCAGAAACATCATAATCCTTATCCACCTTTTCTTCACTATGCTTGTCACTGTCGGGGTTGTGATCATCACCATCTTCACCCACCTGATCAAAACCTTCAACAATAAAGAACAACGAGTATAGCTTCCTTCGTATCTCCACAAGCCTCTCAAAGGGGTTTTTGTGAGATCTCTACAAGCCACTTTCACTCTAATGAGCTCATAAAAGCTTTAAAAATCCCACTCCAGTCCACATCCACAAGGATTCCAAAGCAAGAAGCTACCTGGGCCAGAATCTTCCATGCATGCCACTTTGGGGAATTCCTTCTATCTGAACTGTGACTTCAGTTAACTCTACAAATGGATCAACAATTTGATCCCATTCACAGATCTTGACAGGCACACACCCACT
>NC_057796.1:474257751-474279618 GCF_018294505.1 Triticum aestivum
CTGCCAAAGTAAGTGGCAGTGGGGAACCTTTTAGGACAAATGAAAAATGTATACATGATTTGGAAAATCCCCTCTTTACCTTAAATTTTGTATATCCATGCTCTTCACATTATTGCATTTTTGAAAAATACATGATTTCCATTTTCTTTAGAGGGAACCTTTAAAGGTCTGATCGGCAGTTCCGACACGGCCCAACCACATGCATGTTGGGAGCCCACGGGCCGCGGCTAAAACCCCGAACGGAGCCAGAACCACCTTCCCCCCTCCTCCCCTAGCCAGCCTCGGGTCTATCCTCTTCCCTCGCTGCCAATGGCGTCTCCGGCCTCCACCTCCGCGCCGGTCTCCCTCTCCCTCCCGCTCCGCCCTTCCCCGTGCCGCCTCCTCCCCGCGGCCTTCTCCCGCCCCTCTCCCCGCCGCCTCGCCCTCGCGCCGGCCCGCCCCGCCGCCGCGCTGCTCTCCAGCCCCAGCCCCAGCCAGGCGCAGCACGAAGACGACGAGGAGGAGGAGGAAGAAGAAGAAGAGGAGTACGGGGAAGATGAGGAGCTCGTGGAGGAGGATGAGTTGGTGGAGGTGGGGTACGTGAGCGGCGCGCACGGGGTGCGCGGCGACGTCCTCGTCTCGCCCCGCACCGACTTCCCCGAGCTCCGCTTCGCCACGGTAACTCTTCTAGGCGAGCTTGGTATGATGCTAACTGGCGGTCGAACTGAGCATTTCTCGTCCGTTTGTTCGAATTCGGTTCTGGCAGCCGGGGAAGAGGTGGCTGAGGGCTCGCGCCGCCGGGAAGATGCAGGTCAGGGAGCTCGAGCTCCTTCGGGGAAAAGCCCACACGGGGAAGAAGGGCTGGATCGTGCGCTTCGACGGCGTCGACTCCTTGGACGAGGTCTGCTTGTTTGCATTTCTGTGCCTGAGTTACTTGTTATCTCTGAATCTTTGGGTCTGAAGAACTAGTCACAGTGTTAGCCTCCCTAGTTAGTAGCAAAGTTTAATTCATGGAACGAGAATTCATAGGTAGACAATCTAGCTGTCGTATGGGTTGCTATATGGTTAGCTTCTGATGAGATTTTGCTTGTGACTGTTCTTAGGCCAGGCAGATAGTTGGGTCGGCTGTTCTCGTGAAGACCGAGGATAGGCCGGAACTGGAGGAGGATGAGATCTATTCGCTCGATCTTGTTGGCATGAGTGTTATTGTCAAGGTACATATATATTTCCTCCATGATGTTTTCACCCCCTAAGTTTCTGGCGTGTTTCGTTTGTTCATTTCAGTTACCAAAATGAGACCACATCATGAGTAAGGTGAAAAGAACAGTGGTATCTACGTCGTTATTCTTTTATGCCTACAAGAATTGAATTATGCTGGTTGTTTCCTCCATAGATGGTTTTCTTCACAATTTTGATAATCGAAGTTAGTCCTTTTGTTTCCCTTCCTAGGATACAGGCAAGCTTGTAGGCACTGTTGCACAGGTCTTCAATTTTGGAGGTGGTGATCTTCTCCAGGTTATGGTTGGCTCTGCTGAGAATGCTGTGCAGACTGATTCAGAAAATCAGGATTCAACTCCATCCCGTCAGCACGTGTGGATTCCATTTGCTGAAGATATTGTGCCTGATATTGATATGGAGAGTAGAGAGATGTGGATTACACCACCAAAGGGTCTTCTTGAGGTCAACACACGTCCTGAGAAATCAAAGAAAGAAAGGCGTGCGATGGTTAGGTCCGCGCCATACTTTTTTTGCATGCAATGATCTCTTTTATAGTACATAACTTGCACTTAAAAGAACATGTCTGATCTAAAGAGCCAGAATGTTGATGCCACCAGCAGCAGCTCTCCTGACTATTGTAGATGATAGTCATTTAACAGTTCTTTCAATGAGCATATGTGATTGAAATGTCTTGCTTTAGGTTCTAACCAAGATTGATGCAATAATCTGAGCTATTTTTTGTTGTTTGTTGTGTTCTTTCAAATAAACCGTTTCTATTTTAAATCATTACAGGATTGGAAGGAAAAGAAGAAACTACAGCGTCGCATAACTGCAGCAAAGAAGGTACTACATGAAATGGAACAGGGTCATATTCTGGAAGGGTTGCTATCAGGGGACAAGCTTGAAAAGGCTTCACTTGCTGAACAAATTGCGAGCATTGACTTTCAATTGTTCAAACATGCAATGCATAGTGTCAGCAAGCAGGTTGACAGGTACCAACTGTGGATTCCCGTTATTCCATGTCTTGCCAAAGTATTTTCTGAAGAAGCTGATTTGCTCGTCGCCCTGTTCACTAAGTATTTTCTATATATTCATGAATACAGTTCCAGAATGCTCCTCGTATGTAACAATATCAGTCTTTCTGTTATTTTGGTGAAACTGTCCTGAGTATTTAATCTAGCCTGCAGCTTACTCTTCGAAACTTTTGTCATTTTCAGTATGTCAAAGAATGTTCTAGCCAACTCCTCATCAAGAAAAAATGTGATGAGGATACCTCGCGAGACCCTCATGAACCATGGAGAGAAAGGGAAGAATGTTTTCAGTACTGAATTTAGCAAAGGTCGTGAAATCCTTCAGAAGTCAAAAGCAGCAATCGTACTTGTTACAAATGGCTCTGACTCTGATATTGTGGATGCTGAGTTTCAGAGATTGCTTAACTCTTTTAGTGAGTTGATGAAGGTATGCATTATTCATGATGGACACTGCATTGTTTTCGTATTGGAACTGAATATAGTAGCACCAATCAAATGCACTTTCTCCATAATTTATTTTGAATGTCATTTAAAATTTTATGACCATGCTGTCATAAGGACAGACCAACACAGTTTTTGATTGTTTCATATGTTGCGTGAAGAACATAATAATCGTAGGAAAGGTTGTTCGCTCTTCCTTGTGTTCAAGGTCGATCAATGTCCTTTACTTCTGAAGTTTTTGTGCTGTAATCTACTATTCAGGAATATGCTTTGGTGAATACTCTCTCCTTCCCATAATATAAGAGTGTTTTTGACACTAGTGTAGTATCAAAAACGCACTAGTGTAGTATAAAAAAATGCTCTTATATTATGAGACGGAGGGAGTATATCATTTGAATTCTAATCTACTACTCCCTCCATTAACTGTTATAAGATGTTATAACTTTTTTCTGATTCGGAAGTATATAGATGCATTTTAGTGTGTTTGTTCACTCATTTCATTCCGTATGTAGTCCATATTGAAATATCCAAAACATCTTATATTTGTAAACGGGGGGAGTATTCACTAAGGATAGAATTTACAGTGGGCATCAGTTAGTTGCTGCTTGTTTGCTACATGTGTATTGAGCTGTAAAATCCCCCCTGTTAGTTCCACCTGCAAAAACGACTAATGTGTGGTCAAATCTTATTCATTTTTGTTTGATGCAGGTCGAAGAAAATCATATATCTCCCCCTTTCGTTATTATTTCTCCTGACAATCATGTGGATTCAGTTCGGAACTACTTGGTAGAGAACGACTATTTTGGTTTTGACACTCAGAAGGTACAGTACATTGTCCTACTACGTGTTTATGTAGGTGCTCTCTGTTTTGCCAAAAAAAGGTCTGAATGTGACTGTACGTTTCCATTTTTCGACTTGATACTTTGGCAGTTTCATTAGAGTTCACATTCTTGGCAGAACTGCGCATACCTCACATTTGTGTTATTGTACATTCCACATTGAACATTCCAATCCAGAGAAGCAGTTACTTTAAGATTGCGTTTTGAAATGTATGGAGAACCTGGAATTTGGTCTTGTGTTTATAAGCTTACCAGCATATGTACATCAGTTCAGTTGTACATGTAGCCTGCAGTGCTTGACTCTCTTTTGATTTTCAGTCTTAACTCTTAAGAGAGTCGAGTGGCAAAAGGGGAGAGATTCACGTCATGTTCAGTTATGAATATAGAAATCTTTCTTCTCCAGCATTATCTCCAATTTGTTTGTAACTTTGGATCTCAATATGGCCAAGCTCCTCTACATTTTTAATGCTCCACGGAATCCATTTGCAGGTATGGGTCCTTGAAGAGATGAAACTGCCAGTTGTCAGTCTGTCCTCTGAGCTAGAGAGCAAAAAAATTCTGCTGAAGTCCCCGTGGGAGATACTTCAAAGGCCAGCTGGAACTGGGGCGATTTTCAGCTCACTATCATCGAATAAAATTTTGGAATCGTTCAATGCAATGGGCATAGAGTATGTACAGGTATGGTCATGTGTCATTCGCCTTGTGTTTCCCCCCATCTCGCATTTCTTCTCGCTTTTTACTTTTTGTTGCATTGACTTATTCGTTCTATGAAATATAAATCTTCTTTAAAACTTCTGGCTACCAAAGCTTGTCTTGCTCTGCAATCTGCAACTGAACACTTATAGCCTCTGCTAAAACAACATCAGCGAGAAGCATGCCAGCATTATAAATCGTTGGGGTTTCAACATGTGAACTTAAATATCAGGGATCTAAACATCGCAACTTCAAACTCCTTTTATGAATAAGTTATATTTTCTGCTCTTCTAGGAACCGCTACCTTTCATTGTCTGGAACCGGTACCTGAGACGAACTTTACTTTCCGACAGATATGCAGCCTCTCCAATGAACTAGTCCTCGGCCATCCTCTGCTCTTCGGTGCTGCAAGTTCGCGCAGCGTGGATGTCGGTGTCAAGCTCCGCAAGACCAGCGGCAAGACGGAAGATGGTTTCGATTTGATCCTTTCCATCGACCACTTGAACAAGATGTGCCGAGACGTCGCCAAGGCCAGGTTCTCTGCCCACCCCGAGCAGCATGAACACGTCGAGCATGTCGACGGCCAGTGGGTCACCGTCCAGCCGGAGGCGGCGAACTCTCACCGGTTGAGTACCGATGTTACAAGCGTTCTGGACTCTTGCTCTCCTGACAAGCTGTGCGTCATGGAGATTGTTGAGTAGCGGCTAGTTAATATTTTTGCTAATGTACTGTAGGACTGTACATAGCCAGCCACAACTAAGTACTTTGTTTTTGAAACGGAGGCACAAGTTTTACCTCATCATTAATTAAGAAGAGAGTTGTCCTGTTAATTGGCAGAAAAGTGGGCGAAAACCGTCGCAAATTTGCCCCACATGCGAGCTACCCACCCCCCCCACCCCACCGCAAATCCCACGGGGGTTCTGAAGATCATAGGTAGCAATTGGGGTCATGGCTGGCTTCACTTGCGCAGCAAGTTGAGTGGTAAGCCGAAGACTTTGGAAGCTTTTCCAGGAGAAAGGCCGGTAAGGGTTTGCCCTCCTCACCTCCAGGAGCAAATCGAACACCTCTCTCTTGTTCTCGAATTGCTTCGAATGGCCTCTGAGGCTTGCAAAAAATTGTTTGGCCATATTGTTTGGTACAACTACTGGATTTGACTGGAGTCTAGAAACCCTGTCCAATATCTACTAAGCATTCCATCTTTCTCAAAATGTAGATCGTATTATTATACATACATGCGGTCAACGTCTTAAAAACGTTTTCCTTATTTACAGAATAACGTCTTAAAACTTCAACCACTAATACTCACAGAAGTATATGGATCAAACATGTAAAAATAACATCAATGTGTTTTCTTGCATACCTACAACCTCTGTTTAATTCTTGTCGTGGTTTTAGTTCAAATTTAAACTAAACGACAAGAAGTATGGAATGGAGGGAGTACTTTTTTGTCATGTCTTTTTACTCTGGACATATATGTATTATGTATCAAAATCTTAGTCAAAATAGTATACTGAAGATCATAAAAAAAATCAAACACAACTTAAATTTTGACATGAGAATACAAGTCACATTTTGAGAAGATGGGACTACTAGTCCAGCCCTTTAAGAAAATTGCACGCAGCTTTCGACCAATCATGATTTCCATTGTTGTTCACTATTACTTACATATTTGGCAGAACTCTGTTCAGTTTGTCAATATTACTTACAAATCAGCACAATTTGTCTGATTGCTTCAACAGTACATATACACATGTTACAGCCTAAGAAAAACATCAGTCAGTTGCATTGTGCTGAGCTGATACTTCTCACAAGTAGCTCCTATTGTTTTCTTAGCCCAAGATATGAAGCTCCAATTGCCTCAACTTGAATTCCTAAACTACAAGGATCTGTTGCTGTTGGAGTTGCTAAGATACACAGCTAGCTCTCTCACGCAAACCTACCATATATTGCTGCTGCAACAGCTTATTGTGTAGGTGGGTGGACACCCACAGATTCTCCTGGTTTGCGGCCCATATATATATATGCCTGTCCCTTAGATCCTCTGACAACGAATAATGCCTGCGGCGCCTCCATAGCATAACCATCTCTCGCTGCCTCTATTTGTGTTCCATCTCAACCGATGCAGCGCTACAGCTTTGGGAGGGAAGACCTCGAAGTCGTATTTAGCATTTTCATCAACTGGGCCGTTGTGCATGCCATCACTCTCTTGCATTAGAGCATCAGCTAAAACTAGAGCACTAGTTTCTCGGCCTTCATCTAGTTCACCATCTCTGAGTTCTGGATCTACATGCTCTGCAGTGTAGTTCAGCATGCATGTCAGGCAGTAAGCCAATGATATGACTTGCAGCGAAATGGAGAGGGTTTTACTTTACTTTTACCTGAGTTAGTGAGAGTCCGTAGTTCCTCTTTCCACATGTCGTCCGTTTGATCTACATCTTGGCATGATTCTGGACCCTTTTTCGTGACCAGAGGAACATTCGATAAAGGAGAGCTTTGCAATGTGCCACCAATCTTAATGACTGTCCCCTCCTCTGCCAGTGAACCACAGAGGAAATAAGGTACACGGTTCCTCCCAGGTTTCTTCTCCCAGAATCTCTTAGTAAGCTACACGTGTGCAATATTCATTTAGCACACAGATCTGGATGACAGGCACAAGTAGATAATGAATACAGGCTAGCGAGTTCACCTGGAAGCGCACAGCAGTACCATCTACCACGCAATAAGCTGCTTGACCTGTATACAGGCAAAGAATTATTGCCAATTCAAGAATCATAGGGAAGATAACATTTCACCCGTATGTGCTTCAGTATGATATATTTTTACGACAAGCTACTCATTCTCCTTACTTCTGTATAGAGATTCATTTAAAAAATAATAATATCATGTGTCCAAAATGTAGGAGAGCATTGTTAAAATTATACACAAAAAAAGAAAATCAAGTGTCCAAAACAGAATCTTATCAGAGGTGAATATTACTAAAATAATAAACAATTCAAGTATTAGTATATACGGCAAATAACATAATTATAAGATTTATATTCATTTCTTTGACACAACAGTCTAAGAAAAGGTACTACCCAGGGCTTCTTACTAGGAAACTTGTAACTGCATTCTGCTTAGGCCGGATATTGACTATGATTAGGCATGGTTCTGGAAATGTACCTGTAATTTCTGAGACATGGACGTCCCATATCAAATATTCTGATAATTGATAAGTATGAATGCCCTGAGTTTTAGTCCCAGCGAATGGCCTTCCGGTGACAGGTACATCATTGGCTATTGTAGGTAAGCTGAGGAACTTCAATGTACCATCTTCCAATGAGATGACAATACCTCTGGACATGAAAGATAGCATCAGTTAGCATTGTTAACCTAGTAGACAGAATTTTTTTATAACCTGCATATATACATAGTAAGGCCATGTTGGGAGCGAAGTAGAACTTTCAACCCATAGAGATTCTACAACTCTATTTTACTAATCCAGACCATACCATTATAAACAAAGGAAGCCTAATCATGGACAAAAACACACAAAAAAGAGTGGAATACGAAAGTTTTGATTAGCCATCTTTCAATGTCAATTAAATTCCAACCAAACATTGCAAGCCACCTGAGTCCTATGTCTTCGCTATGTTTAGGACAAGCGAAAGGATAGGCCTGGGATCCATGTCATGTTCCTCAGGGTTTATATACCTGAAAAGTTGAAACTACCAGCCTACCGCTTTATAGACGCAGCAGTTTTGACAAAAATGGATAGGCCTAGTCCCCAATTTACTTGCCCAACCAAGGAAAACATGGTTGCCTTACGATGTTGATATAGGGCATAATGGTATCTAAGCTATCTGATACTTGATTAAAAATGGGAAAACACCAAGGTAAAATTTATTAACCAGATAAGGTTAAAGATAGAAGAAAAAGTTGTCGTATTGATTCAAACAAAATGCCAGGAAGAACTGGCTTTAATTCAAGCACAGTAGACTTTATTCATCAGCAACAATCATTGTTAGGTGGGTCAATAATAAAGAATGTAACACATTAGATCCTCACAATAAAAGGGGCATTTCCATTAGTCATTTCCATGGGTAGATAAAGCCATTTCCATTAGTCATGCCTAATCATGGTCAATATATGATTAGGCATGGTTCTAGATCATTTACTTTTTTCTCAAGAAGACACAAAACCTTTGCTTTTCACTGAAAAGGTAGAAGAGTTCAAAGTACAAGCTACAGCAGGGCCTAGATCACAAACGTAGAGCACCAATAGCAAAGCAACAGAGAGTTAATGGAGAATCATTTACGTTTTTAAGAAGCCATAGTTTGTTCTGTAAACAAATAATACAACTACCTTAGCAAGTTAGAATGCTGACATATCAGAGATCAAATGAGCCATGGATTGCATAAGAACATAAATAAATCATTTTTCTTATTTTTTTGCAACTGTGATTTGCATTTCAACTTCAATGAGAATAGCGATCTGCATCTGAAGTTCCCTAGTTTTAACTTCAGAAAAAAATGGAAAACAAGACAAAACCTAGTCACTATCTCACTGGATATTGAAGGAAGCTGAGTAACATTAGCGTCTGCAGGTTTTGTTTACTACGGAAGGAATGGGACATATTACTACAAATCAAATGAGATTTATTTGCTGCAAATGGGACAAAAATATTACCTTGCATCCTTTAACCAATGAAGACTTAAAACAGCCCTTGGGGCAGTAGTTAGTTCCCACAGAGGACGGTATGGATCTCTGCAACAAACAAGTTTTATGGATGCAAATCAGTATTCAAATATTGCAGCCCATTACAAAACAGCACAAGAAAGATGCATCTTTCTAAAAACTGCAGAGTGCAGTTAATTCGCTTGTGGAAAAAAAATCCTGGGTGAAATATTAACCAAAAGGAGAAGAAAAGAAATTGTACTGACTATTGAGATAAACCTCAGTACAGCTACATATATGCAATATCAGAAATGGGGTGGCAAGAGTAGTTTTGTCCACAACAAAGATTAGAATTATCGATTACAGTTCCTGGTAGAGTTTATGCTACCTTAAATCCCAGAATTTTAGGCCATCCTCTCCAGCAGTGACAAAGGTGTTTGTCTTTTCCTCACTGTCAAAATGATACGGAGTCAGACTCAGTGTTTACCTTTTGGAATGGAATAGAAGTATAACACAACTTAGTACCTTACATATGGTGCCCACGAGAGGGCTCTGATGGGAACAGATTCAGCAGTGACACACATAAAAGGTTTTGAATCTATACATTAACCAGAACAGACGGTTATTTAAGACAAACGAAATAAAATAAGAGATATGCAGTTCAGGAAATCCAATAGCTTGCTCTTTAACATGTGAAAGTAAACAGTTCCTGAGTCAGACATGTCATCTGAATGGCATAAGTCATATGAAATCCTATGAAAAGGGAGGTAGCAAACCATTAGAATACCTTGTGCTGGCAAGTCTGTAGAGAACTTCCATAAAGCAACCTGGAACATCAAAATCCAACAATGAGAATTCTCGGCGCATCACCTTCTAACCAAACGGTGCAGTTATTAGATCTAAACTAAGAAAATAATTTACTACAGGCAGAAAAGATACCGTTCCATCATGACATCCTGCCAGTATCATATCATGAGGAGAAGGCGACCAATCAACTGTCAAGGGAATGCTGTTTACCATTACAAAGAGGCAATGAATTAAAAATGAAAACATGCTGACGAATTTAACAGAAATTTTAAATCTGCCACTAGTTTAATAGCAGCACGATGAAAGTAAAAGTTGTAATACCTCTGTATGTTCCCGCACTTCACTTTAGCACACCTAAATACAGGCCGCAGCTTTAGAAAGCGAGGGTCGGTACCCTTCATTAAAGAAGATGAATATATCTTCTGGATTATGCTTGGAGATGGAACTTCCCATCTGTTCACAATAATGAATAAGTACAAAAATGGTGGTATTTAAAAAGTGATGGCAAAACAATTCAAAATTATGCTTTAGCATAGGATGTACTCACACTTCCAGTGAGCCATTTCCCAACAGTACTGCAAGAAAACCCAAACGTGATTTCTGTTCTGACTGATTTGGTAAAGGAGGCTTCCATTTGATGTCCCAAGCAACTTTTCCGTTATGAGCTAAACACAAGACGGCCCTTGGTAGATGAATGCCCTTGGGGATTGCAGAAAGGTTTGGGTTTTCTGCACAAGTAATTATATTATCATTTTGACTTGATTTTTTTATTTGAACTACTTCTGTATTTTCCACTTCAACTATCATCCGGGCACTATCTTCAAAAGGAGCATGGACAACTTGATTGGCAGCCTCACCATCATTCATTTCCATGACCTCACGGTTAACAACTGTGCTCTTACATCCCACCAAACCAGCCTCATTAGCCATGTCTTCACTCATAGATGAACCCAATAGTTTGGGATTCTCAACAGAAGACAAATGATTATTTGGCATGATGGATGTGTAGGATGTCTCCATCTTCTGTACGTCACCACTAAGAGCCAGTGAGCAAGTCTCATTCGGAGCAGATTTCTTTGCAGGAGGTCGTACACGCCTTCTGGTGTAGACAAGTAATTCTTTCTTGCACTTTTCAACTGAGAGCACATTGTCACTTGGTTTGGGAGTTGGCTGATTGTTTTGTTCTTTGCCACTGAATGTGGTTGAAGAACTGCACTCTGTTGAAACAGGCTTCTTTCTATGTTGGGCACTTGATTCTTCCTTGTAATTTGCATTGCACAAGCTAAGTGCTAATGATGCAGCATTCAAATGGACATTGCACTTGGTTTTCCTTGGTCTGCCCCTTGGTTTTTTCAGACTTGGTTCTGCATGATCAGCAGTAGTTGCAGGTTTTATCTTTCTTGGTCTCCCCCTTGGTTTTCTCAGACTTGGTTCTGCGTAATCATCAGCAGTTGCAGGCTCTAACTTTCTTGGTCTACCCCTTGGTTTTCTCAGACTTGGTTCTGCATAATCATCAGCAGTTGCAGGTTTTATCTTTCTTGGTCTCCCCCTTGGTTTTTTCATACTTGGTTCTTCGTGATCATCAGTAGTTGCTGGTTCTATCTTTCTTGGTCTCCCCCTTGGTTTTTTCATACTTGGTTCTTCGTGATCATCAGTAGTTGCTGGTTCTATCTTTCTTGGTCTGCCCCTTGGTTTTTTCAGACATGGTTCTGTGGAATCATCAGTGGTTGTCAGTTTTATCTTTCTTGGTCTCCCTATCGGTTTTCGAGGAACTGATGAACTCTCAATGGAGTTATTCTCGTCTGGTATTTTTCTAGGCCTTCCTCTACGATTGCTCTTACTGTACGCAATCATTGACTGATGAGGATCTGCCTCTTCAAAGGGTGCTACGAGACACCAAACTTGAATGATACCTCTGCCAATCAATGGCATACCAAGCTTATGGTAAGAAGAACCAGGAGGATGAGCAGCAACAGCAAGATACTGCAACAGATAGAAAATTGTGAGCATGTTATATTTTTTTATATCCAAGTAAATTCTTGCAATTAAAAATTACTATTCATACACTGAAAAACAACCGCAAACCATGCAATGAGCCTGTATGCAAATGCATTTGAGAAAAGTACTTTGATGGATGACCTGAGGTTTTCTTAGACATATTTCTATATGCCAACATACAGTATACAGTTGAGTAAAACAAATCAATATATCATTGAGATGTGGGTTTGGGAGCCACTATAATGGCATTTTTCTCATTGCTAAATCTGGGCGATGAACAAAACATTTCTCCAGATAGTCTTACAAGGGAGAAATTGGATAATAAGATGACGAATGAGCTTTTTTGGAATCATGACTCACAACAAAAGAGCTACTAGTTCATGACCATCAGTCAGTTGATCACAACCTCACAATTTACACGAGAACAAGGCTTGTCGCACAACTTTGGGCACCAGTCCAGCGACCAAACACTTCCCCCAGCGAACAAAATGAAATCAGAACTGCAACAATTATTAAGATATTTAATCACAGTTCACTCAAGATGGTTCACCACAATCATATGGATAGTGTAACAGAAAAAAGTGAAAGAGTGCAGAAATATGGAAGGTCAAATTTAGTAGCGTATCCACGTCTCATTAATTTATGACACCACTGATATTTCAATTAATGAAACAACACAAGCTATTGTGCGGATTGCCTACGTCTCTCTTTTTATCAACAAATCTCCCAAGAGCAGCAGAACCTTGCATGGGTTGACAGCAGTTGATGACCCAACTCACTCCTGGACCAAGAGAATACTGCTTGCATTCTCAAATAACTGTACTTTTTAGAGTGTGCAGTCAAAGATTTAAAGCTTTGATCACTAATATACACAATAGCACAAATGGTATTTGTATATGGGTTAGTGGAAGTACATATCACTAATTATTTTTATCTAATAACTTTACTAGTATATAACTAGAAAAGGTACTGGCCAAAGGGGGAGATGCTAATTTGCGCGCGCGCGTTGCAGCGCTCACTTTCAGACATGTAGTTTTCTCCCGACTTGGAAAGTGGCGTTAGAGCAGTAGGTGGGGGAATTGGATAAATAAGAGCCCCCCCCCCCCCCTGCAGCAATGCACGCCTTAATCAGCTAGCTGTATCATGCGCTCAAACCTCATCCATGTGGTGGGGCCCAAGGCGTTCAGCCTGTCGGCCGAAAGACTAGTTTCGGATGGGTCGCTCGCTGGAGCGAGCGAGCGTGAAAGAGTCCTTTCGGGTCAAAGGTGTATTTGAAATCAAGTTATGTTGCATGTGAAACAACAAGGAAATTATTGTACTTCTGTAGAAATCCTTCACCAGCAACAAGATGAGAATAGGTACTGGTCTGCGGAATACATTAGGTCATAACTTCAATACTTCAAATAACAGAACCAGAGGAACTTAAATCATAATGTATCTCTCCACAACAATACTACCTTGAGTAATTAGTTAGGGAAAATCATGTAACAACATAAGTAGATTCTAGAAAGTTGAGGAAGTCTAGATTATATATAGAACTAATACCTGTCTGTATTCTTATCCCTCCCATCTTCCAAGTGTGTGACCTGCATTGATTCACACTTATATGATCCAAGAAATCAGCTAAAAGCCTAAGCCTTCTGATGTTGTAACAGGGAATTTAGACTCACAAATTAGCGCCGGCAATCAGTTCTAGTTTTACTAACCTGAGGAAAAGATGCAGATGAGAACTGTGGTAAGGTTATCTCAGGTGTGTCATCTCCGGATGAAGCTGATCCAGCGCCGTAAACAAAACTAACACCTTTTGGCTCATAAGAGAAATGCCTCCATTCTCTGGGAAGATAACAAATTTATCATTATCAACAGATCACATGTCTGGCAGAATGGAATCCAAAAAACATTTGATGACTCTGTTTAACCATAATCTTAGCACATTGCAGTTACATTCGCAGCATACCTAATTGGAGAACACAAGATATCTTCTCCTTTTCTTTTTACTAGTTTACTCCATACTTTCCTATTTTCATTCATATTTTTAATTAATGTTCCATGGATTACTCAAAAGTTCATTCGGCCGACGAGCCCAAAACTGAAACTTGCCAATTTTACCGCGGCATTGCGGGAGCAAAGGAGAGTGGTTTTTACCTGAGGAACGTTACTGAGGAGGCGAGCCTTTCTGCTTCGGCGTCGGGGAACCCCGGCTGGGGGTCGCCGGTGGCGAGCTCCGAGATGGCGCGTACCGCCCTGGAGAAATCCTCCTGCGACTGGTCGAACAGGCAGACCTCGGCGCCCTTGCTGCCCTCTTCCGCCTCCGGCCGGAGCGGCGGCGCGGCCATCGCCGGCTGGGGGAGCGGCAGGCAACCAGCGAGGGCTCTCTACCTAGGGCATCTCACAGATCAGCAATCAACATTCATATGCAAGAAGGAAGAAGCCAAGAACTGTCCACTGCCAAAGGAAAAACCAACCTTCGCGAGGAGGCGCGACGCGAGGCCGGCGGCGTCCTGGCCAGCAGAGGGGCGAGGCGACGCGGTGCGGGCAGGAGAGGAGCTAGGTGAGGCGGCGGCGGAGTCCTGGAAAGGGGAGGGAGAGCGGGGGCAACCGGGGGCGCGCGGCCCGAATCGGGGACCGGGCGAGCGGCGTTCGGCAGCGCGCGGAGAAGGAGGCCGGACGAGCTCCAGCTCCCCCGTCGAGCGGGCGGACCAGCGGCGAGCGGCGGCGGAGGCGCGACCTGATCTCGCTCAGGCCGCAGGACGCTATCCCCTGACGAAGTGTCGAATTCTTCAGATAAAAAGCCGAGACATGATCGGGTTCAGTTAACGGACGGCGATCCTCGCTCCTTCCCTTGGGTCCCTCGATCAACGGCTGAGATCGATCGATTTCCATCCTATAACTATTCGCCGATCGTCCGCTCCTGTGGGCTGTTGTTGGCCCGGGTTCTAGAGCTGCTGCACCCCTCTCTGTCCAATGTTGCAGCTCATCAACCTGCACTTCGTTCCAGAGAGAGAGGGGCTAATAACTAGCAATTCAAAAGGATGAGAAACAGAACTATAACTCTGAGTTGGATTTTCAGATTTAAAATACAGGGGTGAAGAAACTCCAAGTCAAATTTAAAAAGAAAATTCAATTTTTTTTATTTGATATTACTAGATGCCATTGATATGGTGTGATGCATGTCGGCTCCATAATTTTCCGCAGGTCATCCGACCATAGTGCATAAGTAAATTAAGTGAGAATAAAAATTAAAATCCAAAAAACGTTGATCTCCCAAAGGCCACCCGTTCGACAGGTCCACGTCGCCCCATTGGAGCGGGGTGCCCGTGTTCTAGCTAGTACCGTTGGCATATCTCCACGCCGATGTGGGGCCGCTGCCATGACGGAGCGGGTGGCAAGATTGAGAAGTTGGGCTGCGTCCCTCCTTGGCCCCAACGAGCAAGACAACTACTCGGCCTCCCGGTCATGCTTCCCCAGGATCCACTTCCACACCACTGTGGCCACGGGGCGACGGGCGGCGACGCTTGTTAGGGTTTGTCAGGTGTAGGGGCAGAGGGAGAAGATGTGTGTGTAAGTGGACCGACGCTTAACTTTAACTTGATGTTATCATCACGCTTGTGTTTGTGTATATGTATGTAGTTACGTACTACTTTCAATTCCAAAAAACTTGTGCCTGTGAACAAGTCGACTATACTCTTGCTTTATTGCTCCCCGCAAATAAATTACTATCTATTCTCTCCACATCAACGGAGGTGATATTCAGGTCCACTCCAGTAACAAGGTTACACACCATCTAAACCACCATAACCCTGAAGAAAATTAGTCCTCGTGATCAAGAAAGCCCAAATTCAGACAATACTGATTGAAACAAAGTAGAAAAGGCCTCAGCAGTAGCCCCATCGTCGGCCTTAATTTTGAGCTGGGCCTTGGATGATGCTGGGTTCACAATGCATTCTACAAGGTACTCCCTCCGTTCGGAATTACTCGTTCGAGAAATGAATGTATCTAGATGTATTTTAGTTGTAGATACATCCATTTTTGTGACAAGTAATTCCGAACGGAGGGAGTAGAAAGCAGCAGCCCCAGCTTTCTGACCATAAAAGAAGAACTTGTGGTTTGGAGGCTGGCCGCCTGAAGCAACGCATTGAATGTAGTTGTTTTGCATATGACGAATGAGCGATTGGTGATTCATCAAAGAAGCTGCCCCTTGTGGAGTTAAAGAGCATTCCTACAACACAACAAACCATACAAGAGAAGAATGTTTGTTAAATTACAAATGTCAAACTCATCAATGCGATGAATATCAAGGGCGGGCTCAAAGTAAAATCATAATAATCTCAAACCAAGTGAAACCATTTAGAGGAACATATAACAGAAGAGTATGCTGCGCTGCCCATAATCATGAAATGTAGCAGGGACAAAAACTTAAAAGCAACGCACCTGAGAAAAAGATAATGCTAGTTGGCTCCATTTATTCTGGAAATCCCTAGGATCTAGCACAGGCCTCAAGTCGAGGGCCAGTGCACGGGGTGGTGGAGGGGCTGGGACATCAGGGACACCATTTCCGAGGATCATCGAGACCGAAGTTAAATGTGTGAGCATTCAGTACCTCTGTACTAGAAGTGACAACAATAAGTTGAGTTATCAGTAGTGACCGCAGTAAGAAGTGACAACAATAAGTTGAGTTATCACTTGAACTCATAGCAATAGAAACTACGTAGAACTATGTACACAGATACTACAACTTGCATCACCAAAATCTAGAATTTTTCTTCAACTCGAGAAAGATTTCACAGGAACATTTTTCTTCAACTCCCGTCCATCACAGTTACAGGAATTAAAAACTAAGGGAGCAACTTAATAAGCATCAACTTTTTCCTAAAATTTTCAGCAGTTCCTGTAAGTTGAGAGACAAAAATAGAAGAAACAACAGCAGCTAATCTCTGTTCCCTCAATCGCGTCCACGACGCTGTCGAGGAGAGCAGCGGGGGGGGCCTTGGAGCGACGGCGACACAACAAGCAAAAAAAAAATCTAGCATTTCAATTTGCAAACACGATAATATTTCTGATGGTTCAGAACAGACCATATGGTCAATCAACAATGCAAAGAAGTTGCATTTTTATTAGTTTGAATTGGCCTTGTGATTACCAGGAAGATCAAAGATGTCTATAATATCATCAGAACTAAACTTTGGCGCTAGATCAATCTAGTCTCATGCCTAATTTACAGTAGTACATATTTGACGCTAGAACCTGTGTGTCAGAACTAAACTTTGACGCTATGATAATCCAAGAAGATGAAGCAGGACTACGCAAACGCAAAAATACAGATTGGTGACAACGGACGAATTAAATCCAAACAAGAGAATCCGTACGTGTGTCAGGCCTAATTTAGGTTACATATTTGTGAGGATAAACAAGAAACGATTGCCCGAACTCAAGTATTTCTGCAGCTTACTAGTGCAGTACGGATCAGTTGGCCGTATAAATTACTCCCTCTGTTCGGAATTACTTGTCACAAAAATGGATGTATCTACGATTAAAATACATCTACATACGTTCATTTCTTGGACGAGTAATTCCGAACAGAGGGAGTACTACACAGCACGAATTAAAGAAGACTCACCGGCGAATTTCCTTGCTCGCTGATCGGTTGTGCGAACTGCCCTAGCTAGGCGGTTAGTCGCAGCAGGGAGATATGTGCGTGCGTCGGCGCCGAAAGTAGGAAACGATGGATAGAATGATCGATCGATCCCCTGGTCAGCCTCCGAATATACTAGATCGGCAGCGCGCCTTGGCGCGAGGGTGCCGGTTTCAACGATGTGCCCATGCATGTAATGGTGAAGTTAGTAGAAAGCCAGGCTTATCATATGTATTCAATCAGGATTTAAAAAAAGAAACATTCAAGTGTAATCGGAGCAAGACATCATCAATGGATACCAAAACTACAGTACAACACATCTCCATAGCCACCAGAACGATAGTACAACACATTTGAAGAATGGAATGTTCATATACAGGGTAAATTAAAGGATGCAATGTTCATACACGGTAGATATTGTCATTGGAGGACTGAACACCAGTAATGGGCATGCGCGGTGGACAGGTCCGGTCGTCTTGAACAGCAGTGTCAGAGAGAACGATGACACTCATTGTGTTCTCATTGAGCCCGAGTCTCAGATGGCCTTGTGAAGCCCAAGATGCTCTAACAGGAGATCAAGCATCATTCTAACTGGATCCTTACAATGCTTGTCTCGGCCTGTGTCATAGAAAATTTCAGAATGGTTATATAATTTTCCAGAGTACTAAAGTTGACAGCAGTTGGTTTTATACCATGAAAACAAAGGTCTGGGTAACTAAAGGACAACAATCTTTGTTGTGCAAGAGTTTTATTAGATTCTTACTGTCCTGTTCGACAATTGAGACATAGTAATTGAAAAAAAATCAAATGCTACCATGAATCATAAGATAAACCAGCAGAAAATCTAAAGCCTAATCATCGGACAAAGTCACACACACGAGCAGATCGCTTCAAGTATTGTACAAAGAACAATGGCCTAGGAGACCAATCCACAATCCAGCGAGTTTGCTACAAAGAAAATCCTAAGGACAACCTGTACACACTCATACGCAAGCGTCAATTCTGGTGTTTCCAACTTTAATGATAGGCTAATCGAAACGAGAGGCCAAGCAGTCCTGGATAATCATTTTGAAAAGTCTAATTAGACAATGTTAAGTGCAAGAGAGGCAAGGTGACTAATTCAACAATGCGCCAGGAACGGCCAGAAAAAGATGATTGCACCCACACGTCCACTGTAGTTCTTGTAGTCCTTGTTTGATTTGCATCAGGCAGACCAATGTTACCAAGAATGGCATTAACCATAGACTTTGGGCTGACCATCTCTTCAGTTAATGAGACACCAAACGATTCGATAGGTATAATATATTTGGAAACAGAATGTGTCAGGCCAGGCTCAAAAACAAGAATGACACGGTAAGTAAGAAAACAACGGTGGCACAAGTTAATATGTGAATAGGTGGCCTTTAGATCGTTTAATAGATTCATTATGTGAGTATTCATACTAACTAAAAATCAATACCACAACTAAATTATAATCAATAGATTTGGAGTATTCTCTCTGAAAAGGGCAGCATTTTTATACACAGCCCGAATAACAGTAAGATCACTCACGCGAACCCTAGATCGATACTACTGAAGTACAGAATTTATAAGCGACCGACAGCTCGTGTTTACCTTGTTCATTGGTGGCACCGTGGACTGCGTTTTCCATGTTCCTGTCGCCGGCGTGGTGGACAGGAGTTCCCTCCATGCACTGATTGGTATTGAGTAGTCAGTTGCTTTCAGATCACAAAGAACTACATCAAACAAAGATGAATTTAGCTAAAGGATGCATGTCCTGCATACAATAAAATTGTATATTAGACAATGCTAAGAGCTAGAAATATTGATTGGTGCAAGTTTGAAGAGAACAAATCTAAATTACATCATACTTGAATCTTAGCAAAGCAAATGGTCAAATAATATATGTATGAGTGGTAGAAGAACAGCAATGGCCCAAAGCAGATACGCGAAACAACAATCAGGATCCAGGAAGTCCAAGGCAAGGCCTCTAAAAAGAATCTGCTCCACACAAGAAGAAACCAAAGACATTTTTACAGCAACGTAGCCAGTCCTGCCAAATAATACATGAATTAAAGAAGGAAACGAGCTTACCCAGTAGGAGCATGACTGGCACGACCACCGGCAGTAGAGGCGAATGACAGAATCGTCCGTGGAAGGAAAAATCGAGCACGGCAAGTAACCTGCAGTGCAAACCATGCGTCAAATATAAAGCTGCAACCTAATTTTCCGCCACACACCAATATGAGTCTCAATCTAAAAAAGTAGACCAAACCAGGCCAAGACACTAATATGAATCTCAATATAAGGGTACAATGAGCACTGAAGATTTTTCAGCATGTACCATACATCTAGAATAACATGAGTAGCCCTCTGCAATTTATTACTGATGCCCATCCGTATGGTACGTATATTTACTAAGTATATAATTAGCAAAGGAGAGAGAGAGAGAGAGAGAGGCGAATCTTACCAACGAGGGGCGCGGCGGGGAGTGGTGGCTAGGTTCCGCCGGCATCCAGCAGGCTGCCGATGTCGTTGATGATCCGGTCGGCGTCGTCGATGAAGAGGGTGGCGACCTCGGCGACGAAGCCCGACGTGCTGCCGCCATCCTCCTGCAGCGACTGCAGCTGCCGGAACTGGTCGTCCACCATACCCTAGGAACAACAGATCGGCCACGCCGGAGGCAACGGGTCAGGTCGAAACGGCGACGACGACGACAACCCCCTACTGGATGCTCCAGCGTGATGTCACACTTTGACATAGGGTATAGTACACATGTATGCAAAATCTCTAGCATCTAGACTGTATCTTAGTCAAAGTTTTAAATCGCAGGCTAAACCGTTTCGCGGCTGGCCGTCCCAAACGCTACAGCCGCTATTGCGGGAGATAGCGGCCGCTAAGCCAATTAGCGGCAATCAGTACATGTGCACACTTGTCCCAGAAACAGAGGATTTTCAGCAAGAAACAGGGGATTTTCAGTAGAAATTCAGACATAAGCAGAATAATAGAGATCTGTAACAGACACCAATTCACCACAAAATATTCGTTATAAATTCAGGGCCTCAAGAATCACCAGTTCAACTTAATGTCTCAATGTCTGCACCAGTTCAACAGAAAGAAACATCACCAATTCAGCAACACCACATCCATTAAGATCTGCACCAGTTCAACACAACGAAGGACCACCATTTCAGCACTCACGGTCTCAAGCAAACAGAGCACAGGGGGCTTGCCTGTACGCGTACTAGGAGTTGGAGATGGCATCGTGGACTTGTCAGTCGTCGCCTTGCCGCTTCTCCCGTCAGTACCTCCGGCCTGCCGACTGGATCCTTCGTCACCGCCTGGCCGCCCGCCCGCCCGTCACTGCCTCCGGCTTGCGGTGAAGCAGCCGCCGGCCACCGAGCGCATCTGGGGAGAACTGCCGAGCCGCCGCAACATTTTCGGTGGGAGGGAGAGAAAAAATGGGGAGAACGTGCTAGGTTTCCGGGAGGAGCTGTTCTATTGGGGTATAAAGATGGGCCCAGCTCGGTTTGGGCCTCCATTTCGGCCCGTTCCAGCGAAATTCCAGCGACAGCGAAGGCTTTTCGCGCCGTTTCGCGCGCGATCGCGTGGTTAGCGCTAGATCGCGGCCTCCCAGCCAGCGATTGCGCCGCGATCGCGGTAATTTCGCCCGCGATTTAAAACTTTGATCTTAGTACATTCTCTGATGGTGTAAACTTTACATATGAAGATAATTAACTTATCTAGACCCCAGGATAGAGGAAATCATTTCAATCGATCTTAATAATACCTTGGTATGCTTTATATTTTTCCTGGGACTAATTATGTATGTGGTGATGACACAATCCTAGTGGGATAGCATCACCCATTCCTTGTTCAAAGCAACATCACAATAAACCAATCTGTGTCACAAATCGAAGGTGGGGACTGGAGAACGAGCTATGTCCAACAGGAAGCAACACCAGCAGCTTACAATATAAATAAAAAGTGTCATCAGTAAAGTACTCCCTCCGTCCCAAAATTATTGTCTTAGATTTGTCTAGATACGGATGTATCTAATACTAAAATGTGACTTGATATATTTGTATTTAGACAAATATAAGACAAGAATGTTAGGACGGAGGGAGTAGTTGACAATAAACTATAAGCTCTAATCATAGAACTATTCTTGCAGGTCAAAACAGCTGAAGTATGATTTACCAATCTACAAACATAGGCACATAAATAAAATTGTTTGATTCTTGCCTTTACATATATAATATAAACAGAGACACATAATGAAGACTCCTAATAAAAAATGCCGTTTCAGAAATATAATGAATAATAGTATACTGAAATGGCTAATATTGAGATGAAGAAAGAAACAGAAACCTTTCTACGAGATAAGTGATATAGTGGACATCTATTTATTGGTGCATCAAATCACTACTAAAAAGGGAAAATGTTGTCTATGTCATTGCTCAACACATGTTGCTACCTGCTGGGTGGGAGAAGTAGTGGACGAAATGCAGACCCAAAGAAAGGCACCATCTTGATCCCTTTGAACGCAGAACACCAAAAGCAACAACGACCT